>NW_025534191.1:112500-147500 GCF_020615455.1 Coregonus clupeaformis | reverse complement strand
TACAGTAGCTTTATTATACAGTAGCCTTATTATACAGTAGCCTTATTATACAGTAGCTTTATTATACAGTAGCCTTATTATACAGTAGCCTTATTATACAGTAGCCTTATTATACAGTAGCTTTATTATACAGTAGCCTTATCATACAGTAGCCTTATCATACAGTAGGCTATGACAGGAAATAATACTGTTGAAAGTGACTCATTAGATGACCATGAACTTAATAAGTATTTGTGTATATTTACATGTATATGAATCATTCCTAATATGCATCATGATGTTGATTGTTATGATGAATACCTTGCTATGTACCTGTATGCAAAATATATGGATGCATGCATTATCTAGATACACTTCCTACTGTATCTCTGCTTAACAAAATGATTTATAGTTTGGCCACATATGTTAGTGTTGCATTTGACATGGACAGTTCCTAACAAGACTTTTAGTAAATACTGAGGAAGGGATATTATCCCAGATGGCAGGTACATGGTCCAGTGTGTATATTACAGATCATTGTTCAATTGCATTCAGCTTGTTCAAGCCTATAAGGTTTACATAGATGCAGCCGCACGCACGCACACACACACACACACACACACACACACACACACACACACACACACACACAGAAAACTTGGCATCAGGGGAAGTTTCCAGTTGTGAGGGCAGGCAGCAGTGTGTTGATTGCTTGGCCTAGATACAGCAATATGGATTATTCTGATCCCCGCTAGCCTCTCATCTCTGGATGGATAATGTGATGCATCGTGGAGATGTGGATGTGGTTTGGGGGCAGAGGGGTTTGTTAAGTTCAACGGTTTACATCATAGACTGGTGAATATATAACGGTTTATATAAAGCAGAAACACAATGTAAGACACACACATTCATGTCATTGCATGAATCAATTATCGGTGCGGGGAACAACTCAAGTATAAACCTAGCTCAGAGGTACTGTTGGGGGTACTGGAGGACGGATGGCTGTTGGGGGTACTGGAGGACTGATGGCTGTTGGGGGTACTGGAGGACGGATGGCTGTTGGGGGTACTGGAGGACTGATGGCTGTTGGGGGTACTGGAGGACTGATGGCTGTTGGGGGTACTGGAGGACAGATGGCTGTTGGGGGTACTGGAGGACGGATGGCTGTTGGGGGTACTGGAGGACTGATGGCTGTTGGGGGTACTGGAGGACGGATGGCTGTTGGGGGGTACTGGAGGACGGATGGCTGTTGGGGGTACTGGAGGACTGATGGCTGTTGGGGGTACTGGAGGACAGATGGCTGTTGGGGGTACTGGAGGACAGATGGCTGTTGGGGGTACTGGAGGACGGATGGCTGTTGGGGGTACTGGAGGACAGATGGCTGTTGGGGGTACTGGAGGACTGATGGCTGTTGGGGGTACTGGAGGACTGATGGCTGTTGGGGGTACTGGAGGACAGATGGCTGTTGGGGGTACTGGAGGACGGATGGCTGTTGGGGGTACTGGAGGACTGATGGCTGTTGGGGGTACTGGAGGACAGATGGCTGTTGGGGGTACTGGAGGACTGATGGCTGTTGGGGGTACTGGAGGACAGATGGCTGTTGGGGGTACTGGAGGACGGATGGCTGTTGGGGGTCCTGGAGGACGGATGGCTGTTGGGGGTACTGGAGGACGGATGGCTGTTGGGGGTACTGGAGGACAGATGGCTGTTGGGGGTACTGGAGGACGGATGGCTGTTGGGGGTACTGGAGGACGGATGGCTGTTGGGGGTCCTGGAGGACAGATGGCTGTTGGGGGTCCTGGAGGACGGATGGCTGTTGGGGGTACTGGAGGACAGATGGCTGTTGGGGGTCCTGGAGGACGGATGGCTGTTGGGGGTACTGGAGGACTGATGTCTGTTGGGGGTACTGGAGGACTGATGGCTGTTGGGGGTACTGGAGGATGGATGGCTGTTGGGGGTACTGGAGGACGGATGGCTGTTGGGGGTACTGGAGGACGGATGGCTGTTGGGGGTACTGAAGGACGGATGGCTGTTGGGGGTACTGAAGGACGGATGGCTGTTGGGGGTACTGGAGGACGGATGGCTGTTGGGAGTACTGGAGGACGGATGGCTGTTGGGGGTACTGGAGGACGGATGGCTGTTGGGGGTACTGGAGGACTGATGGCTGTTGGGGGTACTGGAGGACTGATGGCTGTTGGGGGTACTGGAGGACGGATGGCTGTTGGGGGTACTGGAGGACGGATGGCTGTTGGGGGTACTGGAGGACTGATGGCTGTTGGGGGTACTGGAGGACTGATGGCTGTTGGGGGTACTGGAGTACTGATGGCTGTTGGGGGTACTGGAGGACGGATGGCTGTTGGGGGTACTGGAGGACGGATGGCTTTTGGGGGTACTGGAGGACTGATGGCTGTTGGGGGTACTGGAGGACGGATGGCTGTCCTCCAATGAAATGCTGATTCAATTTCACAGAAAGTACTGTAATATAAAATTGTTATAAATGCTCCAAATGAAGGCCAAGGGGTGAATTACCATTTTCTCAAGTCATGAAATAAACATCTAGGAGGACAAAATCATCTGATTCAACTTGTCAAGAGCTTGATGATTAGTTGACAAGTAGAATCAGGTATTTTTGTTCAGGCCCACAACAAAAATATGTACTGTTGGAGTACTGTTGGGGTACTGTTGGGGTACAGGAGGTGTGTACTGTTGGGGTACTGTTGGGGTACTGGAGGTGTGTACTGTTGGGGTACTGTTGGGGTACTGTTGGGGGCACTGTTGGGGTACTGTTGGGGTACTGTTGGGGGCACTGTTGGGGTACTGGAGGTGTGTACTGTTGGGGTACTGTCATGAACCGGCTCAAGTTCGTAACAAAAGGGAGACACGTGGAGACAAGGAATACTCAAAGTATATATTTATTAACTAAAGTAAACTAAATCAAATAACAATGGTGTGTGTAATCAGTAATCAGTAGTGTAAGTGAGTGTTTGCATGCATAAATGTAATAATGCCTGGTGTTGAAAGGTGCCAAAGCGAACAACCAAAAAACCACAAAAATACCACAACCAAAATCAAAGTATCTGCCTGGAGAGAGTCTCCTCAATGAATGTGGAAGAGGTCCATTTATGCTGGGACACACCCGGCCCAGGTGTTTCCCATGTAGCTGACGACCCTCCCAACTCCGCCCACCGGCATCCTAATAAGGAAACAAGAGCAAAGAGAGAATACGGCAGACAGAGGACCAACAAGGACCCCGGAACAACGTACCAGCCCATGCATCCCAAACCGACAAATTGTACATGTTCACACCTCCACTTGCCCCAACCATCATCCTCCTCTCCAAACCTCAGCAACCTTTACACACAGGAAGCAACCTTTAAGAGGAAAGAAGAACACAAGACTAGGAGGGGACAAACAGGAAAGATAGAACATGACAAAACCAAACAATGGTCAGTCACATCAATATTCAGGAACAGGGCGCACGAGAGAGCGCATCAGCAATCACGTTATCAGTCCCCCGGATGTGCCGCACATCTAGATGGAAGGATTGTAAAAATAAATAATAATAATATAATAATAATAATATAATATAATAATAATAATAATATGCCATTTAGCAGACGCTTTTATCCAAAGCGACTTACAGTCATGCGTGCATACATTATTTAATTTTTTTGTGTGTATGGGTGGTCCCGGGGATCGAACCCACTACCTTGGCGTTACAAGCGCCGTGCTCTACCAGCTGAGCTACAGAGGACCACCATCTCATTATCTCATTATCACCATCTCATTATCCTCTGATTGGGACACCTCATGGACCTCAAAAAGGTGAGAGGGTTATGGTCGGTGTAGACCACAATAGGTACTACACCCGACCAGACATACACTTCAAAGTGTTGTAGCGCCCATATGAGTGCTAATGCTTCTTTTTCAATGACCGAACAGTTCAACTGATAATGGTTAAACTTTTTTGGAAAAGAAACTACCAGGCCTCTCAACCCCAGCCACATCTGCTTGCAGCAAAACTGCACCTGCCCCCACATGACTAGCATCCACCTGCAAGGTAAATGACAAATCCACACGAGGAGCAGCCAGTACCGGAGTTGAGGTAAGCAACCTCTTTGCATCTTCGAAAGCCTGTTGACAACGAGAAGACCATACGTACGCAGCCTTAGCTTTCAGCAAATCTGTCACGGGAGAGACCACAGTAGAGAAGTTCCTACAAAAACCACGATAATACCTAATCATTCCCAAGAAACGCATCAGTTCCTTTTTAGTAGTTGGTGGTGGAAAAGCATCAATAGCTACCACTTTAGCCCGAACAGGACGCACTTCACCCTGCCCAACCACCTTTCCAAGGTATGTAACAGTCGCTTGAGCAAACTCACATTTAGCCAAATTTATCGTGAGGCGACCCGCAGCTAAACGTCCGAACAAGGCTTGAATACGGGACAGATGTTCCTCCCAAGTATCTGCATATATCACTACGTCGTCCAGATAAACAGCGCACCCGGCCAGACCAGAGACAACCCTGTTCATAAGTCGCTGAAAAGTTGCAGGCGCATTACGCAGTCCGAAACTCATAACCGAATACGAGTACAGACCAAAAGGTGTAATAAAGGCAGAGATTTCACGTGCCCTACTCGTCAGTGGCACCTGCCAATAGCCCTTTAACAGGTCAAATTTGCTCACAAACTTAGCTGCGCCGACTTGATCAACGCAGTCCTCCATCCGAGGAAGAGGAAATGAATCCGGCTTAGTGACATTGTTTACCTTACGGTAGTCCGTACAAAATCTGTTTGTTCCATCCGATTTACTGACCAAGATACAGGGAGAAGCCCAACTGGAGAAAGAAGGCTCTGCTATTTTACTCTCCAGCATGTACCTGACCTCAGCATCCAGACAACGCAGTTTCTCTGACGAAACTCTATAGAACCGTTGACGAATGGGGTCAGCATCCCCAACGTCAATATCATGTTCTATTAAGTTTGTACGTGTAGGTGTATCAGAAAACAACCCTGGAAATCTCCGAATCAAACCAACCATCTCTTTCCGCCCATCAACAGGTGGATGACTAAGAAGGCTATCTAAAATCTCCAGTGTCTCGGAATTGTTCAATCTACCCTGCAGTATGCAATCGTCGGGACCAGAAACATCTTCCTGCTCCTGCACAGACCTAGCATGACCAGAACCCAGGGAATAAACAGTATCAGCCAAAAGAACAGCCTTACCGTCCTCTGTAGACCCCCCTCCCCTGTTCAGTCTCAGACGAACGTGCATAATAGGGTTTTAACAAATGTACATGGCACAGTTGGTGTGCTTTCCTCCGTTCTGGAGTGGCAACTAGATAATTTTGCTCAGTGTACTGGCGCACCACTGTATATGGACCTTGAAACTTGGCTTGAAAAGGAGAACCAACAACTGGCAGCAGAGCCAGAACCTGATCACCTGGACTAAAATGACGAGGCTCAGCTCGGCGATCATATATGCTCTTCATCCTGTCCTGTGAAGATGATGATGGCTTCTCTTTAGCCATTTCACCAGCGGCATACAAGCGTCGCCGAAAATCACCCACATATGATAACAGGGACTGAGGAGGCTCGGGAGACTTCCAGTCATCCTGGAGAACAGATAAAAGCCCACGCACCCTATGTCCAAACACTAGGTCATTTGGGCTAAAACCCGTGCTCTCCTGTGAAACCTCCCTAGCAGCTAACAGTAACCAAGGCAACCCCTCCTCCCAATCCTTATCCATCTCAGTACAATAAGCTCTCAACAAAGACTTAAGTGTTTGATGGAAACGTTCCAGTGCTCCTTGACTTTGCGCATGATAGGCGCTAGACTAGTTGTGTTTAATATGGAGCTGTTGGAGAACCTGACCAAAGAGATTAGAGGTGAAATTAGATCCTTGATCACTTTGAATGACCTTAGGGATTCCAAACAGTGAGAGAAACTGAGTCAAAGCTTTTAACACAGACTTAGTCGTGATAGACCGGAGAGGATAGGCAGCAGGAAACCTAGTGGTCTGACACATCACAGTCAACAAATAATTACTACCCTTTCTAGAACGAGGCAGAGGACCAACACAGTCAATAATCAGATACTCAAAAGGTTTACTGAGTACAGGAATAGGGAACAGTGGTACCGGCTTAATAGCTTGATTAGGTTTACCAGTTAATTGACAGGTGTGACTAACAGTCTTACAATCATCTGTTACAGCCACCACTTTTACACAGACACAGCATCACCCAAAGGGAAATTAAATTAAATGATGTATTTACATGTATGCTAGCTGAGTGTCGTCTGATTCAGCAATTATGTTTTACCCAAATGGTCCTGAGGAAGAAGGCCATGCCCTGGCACAGGAAGTAGGAGACATGCTGAAATAAACCAAAAGTCCTTCCCTTGAAAGCAGCAGACAGAAGCCAGCTATGGACCTAAACTCAAACACTAATAAACAATACATGAAAAAGTTGTCTATATCAAAGAATGTCCTTTTGGCCATAAAACTGCTTTCATATAACTCATAGAAATGGATAGAAAGATTTTTACAGAATTTGATATTTTGGATAGATTTTTTTACTCTAAAACACACCTGGAACCAACTCAGTGGCCATGTGGTTACAACGGTGGAAGGTTGGGAGTTCGATCCCTGGTCGGGTTCTACCAAAGACTCTAAAAACGGGACCTCTGCTTGGCACTCAGCATTAGGAGATGGATTGGGGGTAAGAACCTGCCAGGGACTAGCGTCCTGTCCAGGAGGTGTACTTGTACATCAAGCTGCCTCACACTCAGAATCAGGAGATAGGGGCTCCTGCCCCTTTGGGTCGTTCTCATCAAGGAAAATTAACAAACAGAGCATCTTTGAATAGTCCTCTTCATGTTCACCTCAACAACCAACAAGGGGATGATATGTTTTAATCTTCTGTGTTGTATAATATATATAATATATATAAAGAGTAATGGCTAGAGCCCAACGAAACCTGCTTAACGAACGTTGGCCACCACTCCGTGAGTGAACTGTTAGTTTGCCCAGGCGCTCATTGTTAGCCTATAGCCCTAAATCTATCTGTTTCTAAATCGGGCCATAGTGAGACTGTGTATTGTCATTGTTGTAAAAGCTGAATTTATTATAAAAAACCTTTGCTTGTCCTTTGGCCTTCCTCTGTGGTTGTTTGCCATGGGATCTTAGAACTCGGCTTGTTACATAAACACAAACTTAAATACATTTCAACTCAATATTTGATATTGTATTGGTTTCTTCAATTTGAGCCTGTAACCAGTGGTGTAAAGAAGTTAAGTAAGTACTTTAAAGTACTACTAAAGTAGTTTTTTGGGTTATCTGTACTTTACTTTACTATTTATATTTTTGAAAACTTTTATCTTTTACTTCACTACATTCCTAAAGAAAATAATGTGATTTTTACTCCATACATTTTCCCTGACACCCAAAAGTACTCGTTACCTTTCGAATGGTTAGCAGGACGGGAAAATGGTCCAATTCACGCACTTATCAGCAGAACATCCCTGGTCGTCCCTACTGCCTCTGATCTGGCGGACTCACTAAACAACACATGCTTCAAATACTTTTAGACTTTTACTCAAGTAGTATTATACTGGGTAACTTTCACTTTTACTTAAGTCATTTTTTTTATTAAGGTATCTTTACTTTTACTCAAGTATGACAATTGGGTCCTTTTTCCACCACTGTCTATAACCATGTGAGGTATATACTTTTGATCCCGTGAAGATTTGTAAGACTTGTTTAGCCCATTGTGATGCAGGGGGTGAACACTATTTGATAGTGGACTCTATTTGGCATGACAGGAACCTGCAACATTGTCCAAATCTGTGGGTGGCAAACCAACCCAACTGAAGGGTCTTTTAAAGACTCTCTGAAATGTAATGGGTAAACATTTTCCCACCCATTGTCTTTCCTATATTGTATATATATATATATATATATATATATATATATATATATATATATATATATATATATATATATATATCTTAAAACACGTATCTTTCTTCTCTTACTAAGTTTTCTACAAACCTTCCAGAGACCATGCGTAATGGTTAACCCTGGTTAGAGGCACAGTGCAGTCAAAATTACGTTTTTCCTGTGTTTTGTATCATATTATAAAATAACTGAAGAAACTAACACCTTGAATGTGAAATGTAATGGTTGCTGATTTGAAAATACAATCTGCACAGGACTTTCTAATCAGCAGGTTTTGCATGGGCGGAGTTTTGGCTTGCCTGGTGACATCACCAGGTGGTATGAGTCAATAGACCAATAACAATAACAAAGAGTTCCAAACCTCTCTGCCAATAACAGCTCCTTTTCAGGTTACATATCCCTCCCATTCTGCTATGCTGTAGTTAACACTGAATACTTTATTTTATCTGTAAATAAAAATATATTTTTAACACATAACAAAACAGTACAGAGATGAATGTGAGGTAATGACATCAATCCAATGGTTAGTTCCTGGTCTTGCAGCTCCAAAGGACTGTGCTATAGTTAACACTAAAGACTTTATTCTAAAATGAAATATAGACCTGGCGTGTGTAGGAGTAGCCAAATAAGAAACTCCACAGGACAGAGAGCCGTTTATAGAACGCTGCCTGTCAACATGGCTTTGGTGGTTCTTCAGGATTATGACTAGATTTGGTTTTAAACTTCAAGCCTTTACAGAATGAATAGCTTCTTCAAAAAGAGTTACAGAAGGAGGAACGAGTGGCCTTAGTCTTACAGCACGCCATGTCAGAAACGATTAGCCCAAATGGATGAATGATGCTTCAATGGTTGGTGATGCTAGGTCTATTCAATACTTTGTGGGAGGGAGGTCCAATTCGCTCTGCGGCAATCCTGTAGATCCCTGCAGCCCTCCCACTCATCAAATTGTTTGATAGATTACTGTCTATCTCTCACTGTCAAACATGGTGAAATGAAATGAGTGGTATTTTAGGCACAAACACACATCAAAATTGGGAACATAATTCGAATGGGGAATAGCCAAGGCAAAACATATTTATTCATTCACTAACATGCCTGAATAGCATTTATCTATCCTAAAACCTAATCTTCATCCATTTGTAATACCATACAGTACACAAGATCTAGCAGTGTTACATTTGGAAAATAAAATAGAGCCTAGGAAAATATATTGTATGGCATTCACTATTGACATATTTCATAGACTGTAGGCCTGATCTATTTAGATAAAATTCTTACAACATGTTTTTGTGTGAGGAGCTATAAGCTAGGCCTGCGACCACAATGTATGAGTGGAATGGGGACTAACTGAGACACATTTTGAAATAGAAATGTCATTGAATTACATTGAATTGGTATCAGATATAGCTGACCTACATAGCCTAGGCTACACATCCTTCTCAAGCAGATCAGGCAAGGCATTTACATAAAGGCAACATTATGGTTCACTTATTTTTAGGCTATGTCAAATAGCTCTGGTCCAGGGCGTTAGTGCGCGTTCCTTCACTACTGGTCCAGTGAATGGAACGCCCAGGACCAGAGCTACCTGTCAAAGTGAGCAACCTACAAGGGTTATGTTTCTGTGTGCCGTCCCCGCGGCCCGCCCATTAAAATAATACTCCCGTTCTCTCACGTTTCACTCCCGTTCCATCACATTTCACTCCCGTTCCCTCACGTTTCACTCCCGTTCCCTCACGTTTCACTCCCGTTCCCTCACGTTTCACTCCGGTTACCTCACGTTTCACTCCAGTTCCCTCACGTTTCACTCCCTATCCCTCACGTTTCACTCCCGTTCCCTCACGTTTCACTCCGGTTCCCTCACGTTTCACTCCGGTTCCCTCACGTTTAACTCCGGTTCCCTCACGTTTCACTCCCGTTCCCTCACGTTTCACTCCCGTTCTCTCACGTTTCACTCCGGTTCCCTCACGTTTCACTCACGTTCCCTCACGTTTCACTCCCGTTCTCTCACGTTTCACTCCCGTTCCCTCACGTTTCACTCCGGTTCCCTCACGTTTCACTCCCGTTCCCTCACGTTTCGCTCCCGTTCTCTCACGTTTCACTCCCGTTCCCTCACGTTTCACTCCCGTTCCCTCACGTTTCACTCCGGTTCCCTCACGTTTCACTCCCGTTCCCTCACGTTTCACTCACGTTCCCTCACGTTTCACTCCCGTTCCCTCACGTTTCACTCCCGTTACCTCACGTTTCACTCCTGTTCTCTTATTTTTCACTCCCATTCTCTTACGTTTCACTCCCGTTCTCTTACGTTTCACTCCTGTTCTCTTACGTTTCACTCCCGTTCCCTCACGTTTCACTCCCGTTCCCTCACGTTTCACTCCGGTTCCCTCACATTTCACTCCCGTTCCCTCACGTTTCACTCCGGTTCCCTCACGTTTCACTCCCGTTCCCTCACGTTTCACTCCCGTTACCTCACGTTTCACTCCCGTTCTCTTATTTTTCACTCCTGTTCCCTCACGTTTCACTCCCGTTCCCTCACGTTTCACTCCCGTTCTCTTACGTTTCACTCCCGTTCCCTCACGTTTCACTCCGGTTCCCTCACGTTTCACTCCCGTTCCCTCACGTTTCACTCCCGTTCCCTTACGTTTCACTCCGGTTCCCTCAAATTTCACTCCCGTTACCTCACGTTTCACTCCCGTTACCTCACGTTTCACTCCCGTTACCTCACGTTTCACTCCGGTTCCCTCCCGTTCCCTCACGTTTCACTCCCGTTCCCTTACATTTCACTCACGTTCCCTCACGTTTCACTCCTGTTCATTAACAACTGGTAAGTCTAGCCTCCTACTGCTAATTATACTATCCGAATTTGTTTGTAAATAAGGAGTTTTATTTCGATATTATTTCAAGAAACAGCATAACAAAAAAGTGTCAGGTCAGATTTCTGGTGCGTAATGTAGCTGAATGCCTCTCTTCTTTGTGAAAATACTTTTGTTCTATAAAATACTTCCTGCCGTAAAGTGCAATAGCCTACTTTTGATGATTCAAGACCGAATCGTAGCAAGTGTAGCCTAATTAATTAACGGATGCACAATACATGTGGATTGAATCCAGGTAGACAACACAAGTTGCTTAATCAGTGACCAAACCAGTCAAACATGGAATTGCCAACTGTCTAAAAATGGGAACCAATGTAGCTTACATTTGTGCAAGAGTAATATTATGTCCCAAGTGGTACCCTATCGCTAACAGTGCACTACTTTTGGCCAGAGGGGTCAAAAGTAGTGCACTATAACGGGAATAGGGTGCCATTTGTCCATACCTGGTGGGTTAGGCTGTAAAATAAGATCTACGGTCAGGTCCACAATTATTGGCACCCTTGATAAAGATGAGCAAAATAATGTATAAAATAAATAATAGAAATACTGAGATACCTCCCAACGTGTTCTCCAATCATAAAACATTTGAGAAAAAGGCTCATTGCCGTTATCCTTGTTGAGGTATTGAAAACAGGATTGCCTGTCATTTTAACACCTATCTTTTTTTGAGATTTTTATAAATTACTTCTTAAACAAAATCTTTTTTTTTTTTTTTGCTTACAATACAGCTCAGTATTTGTTTTTATTTTATACAGTCTTTTTTTTTGCTCATCTTTATCAAGGGTGCCAATAATTGTGGACCTGACTGTATGGTATTTTGTTCAGGTCATACACAGGACGGCACCGTGTCTGAGGGTAAAACAGTCACATTCAAGCCCGTGGTTTAACCACAACCAGGATTCTCATCCTCTCAACTGGACCCCACCCATACCTCGCCTCAGCCCCCCTGCTTCAGAAAAGACACTGGGTCAGCCAGACCTCCAGGCCCTGGACAGTGGACACCCAGGGCCAGAGGAGAAAGGCCCTGTTTCCCTGACACCTGATGCTGGGGCTAAGGGGAATCGATGGACCTCAGCACTGGACCAGTTTAAACCGAAGCGGTTCTTCGTATTTGAGGGTAGGCTTAATAATGACTTGAACACGGTCATCATTATAGAACAAACAGCAAGCCTATCTACTGTTCAGTTAAAACATACACAGCCCTGTTGCTAGATCATCTAGAGTAGATACTGTATCGGGATGGTCCCAAATTAGTTAAAAATTAATTAGTCCGCAAAATAATGAAGTAAAACAATATTATGTTTAGTAAATTAAATTAATCCCGTTATGTGGAACATCTCCATGGTTCCACTGCACAGATTCATGAAATGTAACTTGTAGTTATTTACTCTCAAGACATTTTGAAAGATGAACGTCCCCCCTCAACCGGCTCCATGTATCCACACCTACAGCAAATATACTAGTGCTTAATCAGCTGCCAGGCCAGCCAGACTCTCCTAAACTAATCACATTAATCAGAGCTTTTATTTACTGACATGTCCAAGTATCGTATACGTCCCAAATAGCACCCCAAAGTGCACTACTTTTGACCAGAGCTCTATGGGCCCTAGTCAAGGGTAGTGCTCTATATAGGGAATAGGGTGCCATTTGGGACAATGTCATTAACACCAATAATCTCAGCTCTTATTTGTACTCCTGAGTGGCGCAGTGGTCTAAGGCACTGCATCGCAGTGCTAACTGTGCCACTAGAGATCCTGGTTCGAATCCAGGCTCTGTCGCAGCCGGCCGTGACCCGGAGACTCATGGGCGGCGCACAATTGGCCCAGCGTCGTCCAGGGTAGGGGAAGGAATGGCCGGCAGGGATGTAGCTCAGCTGATAGAGCATGGTGTTTGCAACGCCAGGGTTGTGGGTTTGATTCCCACGGGGGGCCAGTATAACAAAAGAGCGTCTGCTAAATGACTAAAATGTAATGTACATGTTATTTACTGGACACGTCGATGCGTTGTGTCTTGGCACATTTACATGAATAGTGATGCGAGGCTAGCCAAGCGTTATCATGTGCTGCTAAGGCCAGGTCTGGACAGGACTAAAGCACACTGCTGGACTGCAGAGAAAACACAGCAAAACCCTTCGTTCTTTTTATGTTGAAACCGTTCTTCTATATCTGATAAATTGTCCTTTTTTACGGGCGGAATAAATCTTTAACCACACATTTTTGTTTCTGTCTAGCCAGGGACCCTGGACCAAGCCCTGGAGGACATCAAGGGTTCTGGTCAATCAGGATGAGGATGGCTGTGTCCATGGTGTCTGGCTGATGGCTGGGTGAGTTTATCGCCGTTCAAATCTCTCTCACCTACTATGTCCTGGTCTTCCACAGCCATTCTAGTCCTGCAGGATGAGCTGGTTGTAAACAGAAGAAATCAAACAACAGTATTTCTGTTAGAACCACTTATAATGATGTCATTGCAAGCAATATTGCCTGTTGCGTTCCCATCATCAGTGTAACTGAAAACCCCCACTTATATATAGTACCTGGTCGGTCTCAGCATGGTGTATATTGATTATAGTTCTGGTCTGTCTCAGCATGGTGTATATTGATTATAGTTCTGGTCTGTCTCAGCATGGTGTATATTGATTATAGTTCTGGTCTGTCTCAGCATGGTGTATATTGATTATAGTTCTGGTCTGTCTCAGCATGGTGTATATTGATTATAGTTCTGGTCTGTCTCAGCATGGTGTATATTGATTATAGTTCTGGTCTGTCTCAGCATGGTGTATATTGATTATAGTACTACTCACACTGCCCCTACTCCGATGGTAATGGGCCGTCGCAACCTTCGCTCTTTCTCACCCGCTACACTCTCCTCTTCCATCCTATCATCTCTTCCCTCTGCTAAATCCTTCTCCCTCCTCAACCCTCCTCTCCTCCCTTTCTGCATCTTTTGACTCTCTATGTCCCCTATCCTCCCGGCCGGCTCGGTCCTCCCCTCCTGCTCCGTGGCTTGCGAGCTCACAGAAGAGGGCTCCGGGCAGCCGAGCGGAAATGGAGGAAAACTAGACTCCCTGCGGACCTGTCATCTTTTCACTCCCTCCTCTCTACATTCTCTTCCTCTGTTTCCGCTGCTAAAGCCACTTTCTACCACTCTAAATGTCAAGCCTCTGCCTCTAACCCTAGGACGCTCTTTACCACCTTCTCCTCCCTGCTGAATCCCCCTCCTCCTCCCCCTCCCTCATCCCTCTCTGTGGATGACTTCGTCAACCATTTTGAAAAGAAGGTTGACGACATCCGATCCTCATTTATTAAGTGAAACTACACCGCTGGTCCTGCTCACACTGCTCTACCCTATGCTTTGAGTTCTTTCTCCCCTCTCTCTAGAGATGAAATCTTGCGACTTGTGACGGCCGGCCGCCCAACAACCTGCCCGCTTGACCCTATCCTCTCCTCTCTTTTCCAGACCATTTCCGGAGACCTTCTCCCTTACCTCACCTCGCTCATCAACTCATCCTTGACCGCTGGCCATGTCCCTTCCATCTTCAAGAGAGCGAGAGTTGCACCCCTCCTCAAAAAACCTACACTCGATCCCTCCGATGTCAACAACTACAGACCAGTATCCCTTCTTTCTTTTCTCTCCAAAACTCTTGAGCGTGCCGTCTCTAGCCAACTCTCCTGCTATCTCTCTCAGAATGACCTTCTTGATCCAAACCAGTCAGGTTTCAAGACTGGTCATTCAACTGAGACTGCTCTTCTCTGTGTCACGGAGGCTCTCCGCACTGCTAAAGCTAACTCTCTCTCCTCTGCTCTTATCCTTCTAGACCTATCTGCTGCCTTTGATACTGTGAACCATCAGATCCTCCTCTACAAATAAAATCAAATCAAATTTTATTGGCCACATGCGCCGAATACAACAGGTGCAGACATTACAGTGAAATGCTTACTTACAGCCCTTAACCAACAATGCATTTATTTTTAACAAAAAAGTAAAAATAAAACAACAAAAAAAGTGTTGAGAAAAAAAGAGCAGAAGTAAAATAAAATAACAGTAGGGAGGCTATATATACAGGGGTACGTGCAGAGTCAATGTGCGGGGGCACTGGCTAGTTGAGGTAGTTGAAGTAATATGTACATGTGGGTAGAGTTAAAGTGACTATGCATAAATAATTAACAGAGTAGCAGCAGCGTAAAAGGATGGGGTGGGGGGGCAGTGCAAGTAGTCCGGGTAGCCATGATTAGCTGTTCAGGAGTCTTATGGCTTGGGGGTAGAAGCTGTTAAGAAGTCTTTTGGACCTAGACTTGGCACTCTGGTACCGCTTGCCGTGCGGTAGCAGAGAGAACAGTCTATGACTAGGGTGGCTGGAGTCTTTGACAATTTTGAGGGCCTTCCTCTGACACCGCCTGGTATAGAGGTCCTGGATGGCAGGAAGCTTGGCCCCAGTGATGTACTGGGCCGTACGCACTACCCTCTGTCGTGTCTTGCGGTCGGAGGCCAAGCAGTTGCCATACCAGGCGGTGATACAACCAGTCAGGATGCTCTCGATGGTGCAGCTGTAGAATTTTTTTAGGATCTGAGGACCCATGCCAAATCTTTTCAGTCTCCTGAGGGGGAATAGGCTTTGTCGTGCCCTCTTCACGACTGTCTTGGTGTGTTTGAACCATGATAGTTTGTTGGTGATGTGGACACCAAGGAACTTGAAGCTCTCAACCTGTTCCACTACAGCCCCGTCGATGAGAATGGGGGCGGGCTCAGTCCTCTTTTTTTTTCCTGTAGTCCACAATCATCTCCTTTGTCTTGGTCACGTGGAGGGAGAGGTTGTTGTCCTGGCACCACACGGCCAGGTCTCTGACCTCCTCCCTATAGGCTGTCTCATCGTTGTCGGTGATCAGGCCTACCACTTTTGTGTCGTCGGCAAACTTAATGATGGTGTTGGAGTCGTGCCTGGCCATGCAGTCATGGGTGAACAGGGAGTACAGGAGGGGACTGAGCACGCACCCTGAGGGGCCCCCCGTGTTGAGGATCAGTGTGGCAGATGTGTTGTTACCTACCCTTACCACCTGGGGGCGGCCCATCAGGAAGTCCAGGATCCAGTTGCAAAGGGAGGTGTTTAGTCCCAGGATCCTTAGCTTAGTGATGAGCTTTGAGGGCACTATGGTGTTGAATGCTGAGCTGTAGTCAATGAATAGCATTCTCACGTAGGTGTTCCTCTTGTCCAGGTGGGAAAGGGCAGTGTGGAGTGCAATAGAGATTGCATCATCTGTGGATCTGTTGGGGCGGTATGCAAATTGGAGTGGGTCTAGGGTTTCTGGGATAATGCTGTTGATGTGAGCCAGCTGGTGCTCTCATGCATGCTTCAGTGTTGCTTGCCTCGAAGCGAGCATAGAAGTGGTTTAGCTCGTCTGGAAGTCTTTTGTCACTGGGCAGCTCGCGGCTGTGCTTCCCTTTGTAGTCTGTAATAGTTTTCAAGCCCTGCCACATCCGACGAGCGTCAGAGCCAGTGTAGTACGATTCAATCTTAGTCCTGTATTGACTCTTTGCCTGTTTGATGGTTCGTCGGAGGGCATAGCGGGATTTCTTATAAGCGTCCGGGTTAGAGTCCCGCTCCTTGAAAGCGGCAGCTCTACCCTTTAGCTCAGTGCGGATGTTTCCTGTAATCCATGGCTTCTGGTTGGGGTATGTACGTACGGTCACTGCACAGTAAAAAATGGGGTGTTAATATTTCAGAGTAAAGTTATTTTAACCCAGATAGAGTATTTTCAACATTTTTGAGAGTAAAGTTGCTCTATCAGTGGAGTTAAAAGTGAGTGTAAAAATCTGCAGATACGCAGTGACAATTTCAACTCTACAGCAGTGATGAATACCCGCCACTCTGCTTTGCTGAAGTTTGGCACGTACGTTGGTGGAGGAAGATTGCGAAGGAGTAGCTAGGCCACAGATATTGCTAGGTAAGTTACATCCCCGTTTTTTCAACACCAAACCGGTATTTTTTAACTTTACATAATTTTAGAGTTGTTCTGATGTCAAGGTCATATTTTAAGTTACGAGTTCCATGCGGCGGTCCCCCTTGCAGTGACCTCGTCATCAGCCAGCTAAATTAGCTTGTAAGTTCAGATGGTTGACAGTAATAACTGTTATATGATATACCCATGGAATATGTTTGATATTTTTGTGAATGGCTTGCTGTTTCATATGGCTAAAAATAGTAACGTTAACTTAGCTAATCAGTTCGTTTGAAGGACACCACCGTTTGGCATGAGCGCAGATTGTGCTTGTCATGCGGTTAGCTAGCTTGCAATCAGTATCGGTAACTGTCTTTCTTTGTGTTGCAATATTTTCACGAATGAAGTTTGTCAGAATGGTAAAAATACGTAAAATAACGTTCGCTAACAACAAAACATTTATACAGATAGTATTGTTAGCTAACGTTATTGTATAGCTTCCCAGGCTTCCTTACACTAACGTTAACTGTTTTTTATAAAGCTATATATAACGGTAATGTTAGCATGCTTCTGATAGTTAGCCAGCTAATGTTGGTGTTATAAAACGATAACTTAGATCACTGATTTGCATGACGGGTTTGTTTAACATTGCTTAACCATTTTAATGGTTAGCTACTGTTCGAACTAAAATGGCTAATGAGCTAGCTAACTTTGACACATAGCTAGTTATTTGGTAGCTAATGGGACAATGTGCCTCTAAACTTGAACTAGCCTACACCCATTTGCTGCAGAAAATGGCAGCTTAACGTTATATTCAACCAGCACAACTTTGTCTACTTCAGCCTTTGTAATTGCAGTGTAACGTCTAAGTAATGCATAGTGCATTGCGTAGCTAGTACTACTGAGATAAATGGATAGTTAGCTAACGCTTAGTTGAACCAGCACTAAATGATGATTTTGAATATATATTTTCTTTGTTAACAGAGGCAAAAATGCTGTTGCGTGTTCAGCTCGGGAAGAGCAGAAATACGTCAAGCTGTCTGAGCTGACATTCAATGCTTTCTTGAAAGAAGGTAGGTATAATAGGTTAAAGCAATACATATCACCCTAACGACAAAATAATACAGCATTAAGCTATTATCTTATGATATCTATTTAGGTCTATAGTCATTTCTGCTGTGCTTTATATTTTCAGTAACATAAAATCAGGTGCAGATCCTTGTCTTTCATCATTTTGTGAACACATGAGGCAACCTTAAGTATGAACTTGGATTCTTGTGAGAAGGGGAATGCATGTTTTTCTTTTTTTCTTCTTTTTTAACAGTGTGTCTAAAATTCAACATACCAGAAAGCAGAAAGCCAGACATTAAGGTGTATGACCAGTCTGACACAGAAGTTGACTCAGATGTTTTTGAAGAATTAGTAAAGGAGTCACCTGGAACTTTCAGAATCATGCTGGGCAATGGACTTGGTATTCATTCATTCAATTAGTTTTTAGTTTAAAGGCCAGAATGAGAACCTTTATTGTCTTAAAAATAACAGTTTATTGTAATATGTTTCTATGTTTTGCACAAATTTCATAATGAACAGATACCTCTCATTCATCATCATGCTCGGGTACATCTGATGACACCATCATTCTGAATTTCACTGTGTGTGACGATGTTGAAGAAGTAGCGGCTAGCGAAGCCAGCCTAAAAGGCCATGCCACATAAACTATGAGGCAAAAGCAGTAAGTGGTGAACATTGCTGTTAAGTCCAATCTGAATGTTGTTTCATCATGTGACAGCATTACATATTGTTTTACAATTACGGAAAGCACATTTCTTTCCACCTATAGCTGATTGAAAAAATCCTAACATCAAAGCCTGGTGGTGAACGCATTATGCAAGAGTATGGAAAAACCAAATCTCTGACAGATGCCACCAGAAGACAGATGATCAACATACTTGCTGCTGAGATGACAGAAACACATGGGTAAGCATTAAGCATATAGATGGGCTGTAAAGAAACATTGTTATTATTTTCCGGTTATTAATTATGTAAAATGTGTTGTGCAATATCAATTCAGTGTGATGTTAACTTTGAATTCATATGCTAGGACATCCCCCCAAAAGTGTCAGAGTGATGTATGCACAGGGGATAGTAGCTTTGTTTCCCTATCTAGAAGACCCATACTCACAACATGGATATGTAAGTAAATGGGTTATTGCAACATTATGCACATATTCACTCTATGAAATGGGAATAGTACTCCTTTATAATTTATTTATAATAATATAGGATCATTACTACGATCCGGAGAGTGGTTCCGGATACCTTGCATGGCGATTGAAGACCATACAAAGAAAAACAGCAGAGGAAAGAGGTGCCTCAGTCAGCAAATCTCCTAAAGGTATGTTTTCTGATCAGTGACATGTAATTATAATGGTGACCTGTGAATTGTACAGAAAGGATTTCTTAACACTGTATTTTGTCTTAAGTTGGTGGGCCAGGCCGTGATCGTCAGCCCTTCACCTATGACAGAGAGCCATCTGATGAGGATGTGGAAGCAGCTATTGCTGTTTTGAGACACTCTGCTGATGAAAACACTGTCCGTGAGAAGATGAAAATGACCTTCATATATCGGCAAGCAATGGTCAACGATGAAGCCAAATCATCAGATGTCTTCTCGGTCTTCCCAAAGATTTCTGGACACACCAGGACTGGTATGACAACTTAATTCACTGCATCACCAAAAATATCCAATGAAGAATAAGGTAACACTCATTATTTCTGTCTTTGTGTGTTACATTGCAGATAGAACAAGATTTCAGACTTCTGTTTGGTGAGGCCACAGCCAACAAATTCTTGGAGAAGTGGCCAACCACTTTCAAAGCAAAAGTAATAAAGGAAAGCCATGGACTTGTATCCACCACAGAACTCTTGGATTTGATGCGCAATGCTGAGTCAGCTGCTGAAGTTGAGAATGGTATGAATGAACTGTTTTACTTTTTTATGTGGATAATGTAGGTGTGCATTATATGTCCATAATGGTGCAAGTTGTGAATAAGAATGTTATGCTACGGCACAATGTTAACCAGGTTTTTATTTACTTATTTGTAGGCTGGGACAGTGACATGTCTGCCATCTTGCTGCTGCTACATTTGCTACCACCATCTGCACAAGGTAGAAAGAGGCCGGGAAAGATGTCTGCATATCAAGCTGTAGATCAGCTCATCAGATTTCAAAAGGTATGCTTAACAGTTGTTTAAAATATATATTCCATCATCTCAATCTTGTGCACAGTTTGAGGTGATCTTATCTATTGTCAGAGGTTAGTCACCAAAACAATTCTGTTGAATGTGTTTTTTTGTAGGTTGGAACCAGTGTGCAGCAGCATCTTGACAACATCACCCAAAGCAGTCAGCCCTACCTTCTCGCCCAGGGATCCACACAGAGCAGCATTCACTCCTACTTCATTGTGGTTGACAAGCATGCTCTTCCATGCAAGGCAACAGGTTCAGTAGGAGCTTTTGACTAAGTCTTTAAAGCCCATTACGTATTTGGTACGTCATACAGTTCTTCCTTGAGCAGCTTTTTTCACTTTTGTGCAAACAACCATCTATAACATCAACATGGGGGGAAACAAAGGAGACTCCTAGAGTTGCTGAGTTGCGAGCAAGAATGGTGCGTTAGTTGAGATAAAACTATGAAGTGTTTTCTTTGCAAAAGTGACCATGGAAGTCCAAACAACCTTGTTAAGCACCTTAAGATAATTCATGGGCTATGTACAGGCAGGACTCTTTTTCTGAAATGTGGTCAAGAAGGATGCTCACGTTCTTTTGGTAGCTTTTCTGGTTTTAGAAAACATCTTAACAAGTGCCACGGAGAAAGTTTAGTAGATTCTATAGAAGATGATCTTTCAGACCCTCAAAGTACCGTCAACACCAGTAATATTTCTCATGTTGAAGTGTCGACTGAATGTTTAGAGGCTGAGTCAGAGTTATCTTCGCCATACATTGTAAATAGTTGTGCAGCTGTTATTTCTGATCTAAAGGCAGCAGGTGTTGGTCAAAGTACAGTAAATACTGTAGTGATTTCCATGGAAGAGATTGTTCAAGATATTCATCAGCATGCTAAAGAAACAGTGATAAAGCATGTATTTAGTAATGAAAGAGAAACAGAAATGTGCAAGAAAGTTGAGGCGTGTTTTGAGGGGTAAGAGAATCCTTTCACAGTTCTAAATTCGGAATACAAGCGATAAAAATTTATGACTGCCAAGTGGGAAATAGTAGAACCAGTTGAATGTGTGATTGGTTCAAGATTTGACACAAGACGAAATAAAAAGACTGGAACATATGATCAGGTAGTAGTTCAAGATAAATTCATGTATATTCCAATTTTATCTACACTGCAGTCAATATTTAAAAGTCAGTATTTTGCAGAAATGTTGCAAAGCTCAGCTACCAGCAACTCTAGACTGAGAGATATTTGTGATGGATCTTTTTTAAAAGTCACCCCCTGTTCTCAACTGAGAAGCAGACAATACAGGTCCAGATGTTCTATGATGATTTTGAGGTCGCCAACCCATTGGGTTCCAAGCGAGGTATTCATAAATTGGGTGGAGTATATTTTACTTTAAGAAACTTCTCTCCAAAATGGAATTCTTTTTTTGGCTAACATACACCTGTGCGCCTTATTTCATACTCAAGATGTTAAACGATATGGTTTTAGTGAAATTTTTTGCTCCCATTGTTCGAGACATTAAAGTGTTAGAGAGCGATGGTATTGAGATTCCATTATACAGTGGTTATGTACGTGGCACTGTAGTACAGGTAACAGGTGATAATTTGGGTTTGCATAGTTTGTTTGGTCTGGTGGAGTCTTTCAGTGCAAGGTACTGTTGCAGGTTCTGTTTAGCAGAAAAGGAGGACTTTCAAACAGAATTCTCTGAAGATTCTTCCAAAATAGTTTTACGCACCAAAGATATGCATACTGCTCACTGTCAAGAAATGGCTTGTAATCCATCCCTTCCGTATGTTTTTGGTGTGAAAAGGTCATGCATATTAAATTCATTGAGGTATTTTCACACAACTGAGAACTTCTCAGTTGATGTGATGCATGATGTGTTAGAAGGGGTTGGCCAGTACTGAATTGAAGTTATTATTTCTGTATTTGAATGAAAAACATGTTACATCAGAGAAATACATTCAAGAATACAAAGTTTTGATTATGGTTTCACAGAGAGAAATAACAGGCCTGTGACTGTTAATTTAAGTGAAGGATCTAATGATCTGGGACTGAATGCAATTCAGTCCTGGTGCTACTTAGGAATGTTCCTCTTATCTTTGGAGATTTGGTAACTTCTACTGACCAACACTGGGGCCTGCTTCTTTTATTATTGCAAATAATTAACATTATATTCTCGCCCATGTTATCTCAAGGTCTATGTGTATATTTAAAACATTTGATTGTTGATCACCATACACTGTTTAAGAAGTTGTATCCTCAGAAAAAACTTTTACCAAAGCACCATTTTCTTATCCACTATCCCCGCTGCATCCAGAAAATAGGGCCTGTACTTCATAGTTGGTGTATGAGGTATGAAGGCAAACATAATTTTTTCAAAAAACAGCTTAAATCGTTTAAAAATATTACCAAAACGCTGGCAAAAAAGCATCAGAATCATATGGCATATAGTTGGCGAAGATCAACAACTTTTAGTCGGTTAGATATTGGTCCAGGAAAAATGGTGGCTTTAAATATGGTAAAAGGAGGTTCTGAAATTGCTTTGGCAATGCAAGTGCCCAGTAGCATTCAGGTTATGAAGGTTAATTGGGCTAAACATAATGGGTATGTTTATCGCCCACACTTGGTTATCTGTGGCGAAGTTGACTCTGAAGTGCCCTTGTTTTATCAGATTGAGTCAGTTCTGATAATGTGTGAAAAACTGTTACTACTCACAGTGCCTTTAGTTACAGTAACTTTTCAAGAACATTTCCATGCATATGAGGTGATCAGATCAAAGCATGATTTAGTTTTTTTCATGTCGACAACCTGCACTACCCTAGACCTTTTGACATACAAAGGTCATATGGAGGAAATGACACAGCTCTCCTTGTTGTGCCATATTGCTTTCTCTGGTGAACATTTTTATGATGTTATACTTCTGTCATAGACAAGGCAATGGGTGTACAATGTAAATTCACGGACATTGAAATTAAACTTTTTTTTTTCAATAAATGTGGGTGCTCTCATCTTGTATTATTGTGCTTTGTTTTATTTGATAGTATTGATATTTCTATAATTCAGTAACACTACATCATATGATTTAAATAAAAAAATAAAAAACACTGTAGAGAAATGAAAAGTAAATATCATTACACTTTAAAGTGTCATTTTTTAAAGTAAAATTGTAGTTGACTTAACTCTATACAGTGTAATCATATTACTCTCAACAGTGTGATTAAACTACAGTGTTAAATATTTTGACACATTTCATTGTTATTTTTTACACAATATGGAGTAGAATTAACTCTAAAAGTTTTACACTGACCAAAGAGTACATTTTACACTGATTTTGAGTGGGACCAAATGTTATCTGAAACAGAGTTAAATTCAACTCGATAGGAGTTAAATTAACACTTCTGTTTTTACTGTGTGTGGGGACGACATCATCGATGCACTTATTGATGAAGCCAGTGACTGATGTGGTGTACTCCTCAATGCTATCTGAAGAATCCCGGAACATGTTCCAGTCTGTGCTAGCAAAACAGTCCTTTAGCTTAGCATCTGCGTCATCTGACCACTTTTTTATTAACCGAGTCACTGGTGCTTCCTGCTTTAGTTTTTGCTTATAAGCAGGAATCAGGAGGATAGAGTTATGGTCAGATTTGCCAAATGGAGGGCGAGGGAGAGCTTTGTATGCGTCTCTGTGTGTGGAGTAAAGGTGGTCTAGAGTTTTTTTTTTCCTCTGGTTGCACATTTAACATGCTGGTAGAAATTAGGTAGAACGGATTTAAGTTTCCCTGCATTAAAGTCCCCGGCGACTAGGAGCGCTGCATCTGGATGAGCATTTTCCTGTTGATGTATGGCCTTATACAGCTCATTCAGTGCAATCTTAATGCCAGCATTGGTTTGTGGTGGTAAATAGACAGCTATGAAAAATATAGATGAAAACTCTCTTGGTAAATAGTGTGGTCTACAGCTCATCATAAGATACTCTACCTCAGGCGAGCAAAACCTTGAGACTTCCTTAGTATTTGATTTTGTGCACCAGCTGTTGTTTACAAATATACACAGACCGCCACCCCTTGTCTTACCGGAGTCAGCCGTTCTATCCTGCCGATGTAGCGTATAGCCCGCTAGCTGTATGTTATCCATGTCGTCGTTCAGCCACAACTCGGTGAAACATACGATATTACAGTTTTTAATGTCCCGTTGGTAGGATAACCGTAATCTTAGGTCATCCAATTTGTTCTCCAATGATTGAAGATTGGCTTAAATATCGCTCGCCGTCGGATCCTTACAAGGCACCCTGACCTACGTCCACGATATCTCCGTCTCTTCCTCATGCGAATTACGGGGATTTGGGCCTTGTCGGGTGTCTGTAGGATATCCTTTGCGGCCGCCTCGTTGAAGAAAAAATCTTCGTCCAATACGAGGTGAGTTATCGCTGTCCTGATATCCAGAAGCTCTTTTTGGTTATAAGAGATCATGGCAGAAACATTATGTACAAAATAAATTACAAATAACGCAGAAAAACACACATAATAGTATAATTGGTTAGAGGGCTGTAAAACGGCAGCCATCTTCTCCGGCGCTGTTCTTCTCCGAGTTGGGCATCTCCGGCGCTGCTCACTCTTGGATTGCGTCCTACCTGACAGGTCGCTCCTACCAGGTGGCGTGGCGAGAATCTGTCTCCGCACCACGTGCTCTCAACACTGGTGTCCCCCAGGGCTCAGTTCTAGGCCCTCTCCTATTCTCTCTATACACCAAGTCACTTGGCTCTGTCATATCCTCACATGGTCTCTCCTATCATTGCTACGCAGACGACACACAATTCATTTTCTCCTTTCCCCCTTCTGATAACCAGGTGGCGAATCGCATCTCTGCATGTCTGGCAGACATATCAGTGTGGATGTCGGATCACCACCTCAAGCTGAACCTCAGCAAGACGGAGCTGCTCTTCCTCCCGGGGAAGGACTGCCCACTCCATGATCTCGCCATCACGGTTGACAACTCCATTGTGTCCTCCTCCCAGAGTGCAAAGAACCTTGGCGTGACCCTGGACAATACCCTATCGTTCTCCGCTAAAATCAAAGCGGTGACCCGATCCTACAGGTTCATGCTCTACAACATTCGCAGAGTACGACCCTACCTTACACAGAAAGCGGCACAGGTCCTAATCCAGGCACTTGTCATCTCCCGTCTGGATTGCTGCAACTCGCTGTCGGCTGGGCTCCCTGCGTGTGCCATTAAACCCCTTCAACTTATCCAGAACGCTGCAGCCCGTCTGGTGTTCAACCTTCCCAAGTTCTCTCATGTCACCCCGCTCCTCCGCACACTCCACTGGCTTCCAGTTGAGGCTCGCATCTACTTCAAGACCATGGTGCTTGCCCACGGAGTTGTGAGGGGAACGGCACCTCCTTACCTTCAGGCTCTGATCAGTCCCTACACCCAAACGAGGGCACTACGTTCATCCATCTCTGGCCTGCTAGCCCCCCTACCTCTACGGAAGCACAGTTCCCGCTCAGCCCAGTCAAAGCTATTCGCTGCTCTGGCACCCCAATAGTGGAACAAGCTCCCCCACGACGCCAGGACAGCGGAGTCACTGACCACCTTTCGGAGACACTTGAAACCCTACCTCTTTAAGGAATACCTGGAATAGTATAAAGTAAACCTTCTTCCCCCACCCCCCATAAAAAATAAAAAATAAAAGGTGGTTGTTCCACTGGCTATCATAAGTTGAATGCACCAATTTGTAAGTCGCTCTGGATAAGAGCGTCTGCTAAATGATGTAAATGTAATGTACCTGGTCTGTGTGTATATTGATTATAGTACCTGGTCGGTCTCAGCGCGGTGTATATTGATTATAGTACTAGGTCGGAGGGAGGGAGAGAGAGAGAGAGAGAGAGAGAGAGAGAGAGAGAGAGAGAGAGAGAGAGAGAGAGAGAGAGAGAGAGAGAGAGAGAGAGAGAGAGAGAGAGAGAGAGAGAGAGAGAGAGAGAGAGAGAGAGAGAGACAGAGAGAGAGAGATAGAGAGAGAGAGAGAGAGAGAGAGAGAGAGAGAGAGAGCAGAGAGAGAGAGAGAGAGAGAGAGAGAGAGAGAGAGAGAGAGAGAGAGAGAGAGAGAGAGAGAGAGAGAGAGAGAGACAGAGAGAGAACATATTTCAGCTGGAAACTCTTTTACAGTCGTGGTCATCCTAATCAGTTCTAACTCTGCAATGCTGAGTGAGTATGATGCTGTACTGTATGATGCTGTACTGTATGATGCTGTACTGTATGATGCTGAGTGAGTATGATGATGTACTGTATGATGCTGTACTGTATGATGCTGTACTGTATGATGCTGTACTGTATGATGCTGAGTGAGTATGATGCTGTACTGTATGTTACAATTACCCTTATTATGTCTCTGCTCCTCTTCCCCGTCTGAGTTCAAGTCAGTCCAACATGTTCAGTAAATACACATTCAGGAAGTGATTTAAGTGAGATGGAAGACATTTACCCAGCAGCACTAAAATCCGTCAGAGCCTGTCACGCAGCCCGGTTGGGCACCATGCTCTTTCAGGAAACATTTAAAAGGTTTAGCCGTGTGAAATAAATTATATATACTGTTTCCCCTTCCTCTGTCTGTCCTACACACAGTAAAGTGTGTGTGTGTGTGTGTGTGTGTGTGTGTGTGTGTGTGTGTGTGTGTGTGTGTGTGTGTGTGTGTGTGTGTGTGTGTGTGTGTGTGTGTGTCTGTGTGTGTCTGTGTGTGGACTTCCTGCAACAAAGGAAAGTGTTCATTAGATACAACAGTACTCAGTGGCGGTAATGAGTTTACCATAAGGTGTACGATCTTTCTGTTGAAGGTGTCATATAAGGTGACTACAGCTAATGAGTTTAATCTTTCTCAGGTAGCTACTCAGGTCATTACCGCCACTAAGTACTGTCACTTTGGATAAAAGCGTCTGCTAAATGGCATATTATTATTATTATTATTATTATTATTATTATTATTATTATTATAGTGAGCAGAAGGTTTCTTCAAAGATGGGACAATCTCTACTTTTTTTTCACAAATATTTGTGACCTGTTTCAAGAAGCTAGGTATATGTCGCACGTCACTATTCACATTTGAACATTCTTATTTTATTTATTTTTATAAAAATTTGTTTTTTTGGGCAGAAATACCTTCTGGAACATGTGAACTTTCGTGTGCCTTAATAACAAACATGTATGCCATCTGTAAATATGAACAAAATGGTTAAATTACAAGCATAGTTGGTTTAGCCACAGAAAAATACAGGAGCCTTCCCACAGCCTTCCCACTAGCCATTATTGGCTGAAATAATGAAATGGTCTGGACATGCCGAGAAATTAGTTCGGATTGGTCCGCCATGGACTCCCGAGTGGCGCAGTGGTCTAAGGCACTGCATCGCAGTGCTAGCTGTGCCACTAGAGATCCTGGTTTGAATCCAGGCTCTGTCGTAGCCGGACGTGACCGGGAGACCCATGGGGTGGCGCACAATTGGTAGGGGAGGGAATGGCCGGCAGGGTTGTGGGTTTGTTTCCCATGGGGGGCCAGTATGAAAAAAAAAAAAAAAATGTATGCACTCACTAACTGTAAGTTGCTCTGGATAAGAGCGTCTGCTAAATGACTAAAATGTAATGTTAACAGGCACTATCGACAAAGATCGTTGAACCAGACATTGTAGAGGCTTCTGATGACAGTGAAGGGGAAGAAACGGTGATGTTGTCATGGAAGAAGTTGACAGAGTTTTGAAATCAGTGGAAGCAGAGAGTTGATTGCCATACGTGGAGAGATTTGAGAAGAGAACACAGAAGGCTGTTGTATAAAACACTTGTATCCGGATGACATCTTCAAACTAAGGGCAACCATTGCATCCATTACAGAAGCGTTCATCCATGTATACGGGTAAGAGTTGGTTGTTTAGTACATGGCCTCACATGTGTTTCTTAAAGAGATGGGTGGGGCCAAGGCTTAAGAGGGTGTGAACGATACTGAATGGGTGTAGACAAAGAAGAGCTCTCCAGTAGGTGTAGCAAAACATTCACAGGCCATTCTCTCAAAAGTGGAGTTACATGTTTATCAACTTTAAAAGCAGAATTACTTTCCCATTGTTCCTCAACTGCATATGACATTTTCTAGCTCTTAGTCTCTACTGTTATCCAATGTAAAAAACAACATTTCAATTTTTGCTACATAGGACCGAATCCAGGTGGTGGGTCAAATTATTCTTAATATTAACAACATTTGAACTATATATTTTGATAGACCAACGTATCAGCGATCTACGGAACCCTTGAAGGGACACTTAGAAAATAAAAATAAAGCAAATTATTTAGCCTTCCCTCGCAAAAAATTAGCTAGCTAGTAACCTCGTCCCCAGGCTATTAGCACATTTTAACGGAAGTCTCTGGGAACTAAATTAGCTAGCTATCTACCTTCACAACCAAGAGGACATAGACGAACAGCCTTAGGTAAGTGTTATTTTTGTCTTGTAATTTCACATTTGGAAGGTGCATTGAAACAATTAGCATTAGTTAGCCTCCATCTATCACCACTATAGCACTGCCGGCAGAGGGCAGCTTGAGAATGTTCCTAACAATGGCATGACGAGTTCCAGCTTGTTACCTGTATAAAAGACATCTGTCCACAGAAGCAATCAATCAATCAGATTCCAAACTCTCCACCATGGCCAAGACCAAAGAGCTATCCAAGGATGTCAGGGACAAGATTGTAGACCTACACAAGGCTGGAATGGGCTACAAGACCATCGCCAAGCAGCTTGGTGAGAAGGTGACAACAGTTGGTGGGATTATTCACAAATGGAAGAAACACAAAAGAACTGTCAATCTCCCTCGGCCTGGGGCTCCATGCAAGATCTCACCTCGTGTGAGTTGCAATGATCATGAGAATGGTGAGGAATCAGCCCAGAACTACACGGGAGCATCTTGTCAATGATCTCAAGGCAGCTGGGACCATAGTCACCAAGAAAACAATTGGTAACACACTACGCCGTGAAGGACTGAAATCCTGCAGCGCCCGCAAGGTCACCCTGCTCAAGAAAGCACATATACAGGCCCGTCTGAAGTTTGCCAATGAACATCTGAATGATTCAGAGGAGAACTGGGTGAAAGTGTTGTGGTCAGATGAGAGCAAAATCAAGCTCTTTAGCATCAACTCAACTCGCCGTGTTTGGAGGAGGAGGAATGCTGCCTATGACCCCAAGAACACCATCCCCACCGTCAAACATGGAGGTGGAAACGTTATGCTTTGGGGTTGTTTTTCTGCTAAGGGGACAACACAACTTCACCGCATCAAAGGAATGATGGACGGGGCAATGTACCGTCAAATCTTGGGTGAGAACCTCCTTCCCTCAGCCAGGGCATTGAAAATGGTTAGTGGATGGGTATTCCAGCATGACAATGACCCAAAACACACGGCCAAGGCAACAAAGGAGTGGCTCAAGAAGAAGCACATTAAGGTCCTGGAGTGGCCTAGCCAGTCTCCAGACCTTAATCCCATAGAAAATCTGTGGAGGGAGCTGAAGGTTTGAGTTGCCAAACGTCAGCCTTGAAACCTTAATGACTTGGAGAAGATCTGCAAAGAGGAGTGGGACAAAATCCCTCCTGAGATGTGTGCAAACCTGGTGGCCAACTACAAGAAACGTCTGACCTCTGTGATTGCCAACAAGGGTTTTGCCATCAAGTACAAAGTCATGTTTTGCAGAGGGGTCAAATACTTATTTCCCTCATTAAAATGCAAATCAATTTATAACATTTTTGACATGCGTTTTTCAGGATTTTGTTGTTGTTATTCTGTCTCTTACTGTTCAAATAAACCTACCATTAAAATTATAGACTGATCATGTCTTTGTCAGTGGGCAAACATACAAAATCAGCAGGGGATCAAATACTTTTTTCCCTCACTGTAGCTTCAGACTAAACATTACTCACCCAGTTCCAGGTTGGATGGTGTTTTCAGACTAAACATTACTCACCCAGTTCCAGGTTGGATGGTGTTTTCAGACTAAACATTACTCACCCAGTTCCAGGTTGGATGGTGTTTTCAGACTAAACATTACTCACCCAGTTCCAGGTTGGATGGTGTTTTCAGACTAAACATTACTCACTCAGTTCCAGGTTGGATGGTGTTTTCAGACTAAACATTACTCACCCAGTTCCAGGTTGGATGGTGTTTTCAGACTAAACATTACTCACTCAGTTCCAGGTTGGATGGTGTTTTCAGACTAAACATTACTCACTCAGTTCCAGGTTGGATGGTGTTTTCAGACTAAACGTTACTCACCCTGTTCCAGGTTGGATGGTGTTTTCAGACTAAACATTACTCACCCAGTTCCAGGTTGGATGGTGTTTTCAGACTAAACGTCACTCACTCAGTTCCAGGTTGGATGGTGTTTTCAGACTAAACATTACTCACTCAGTTCCAGGTTGGATGGTGTTTTCAGACTAAACATTACTCACCCAGTTCCAGGTTGGATGGTGTTTTCAGACTAAACATTACTCACCCAGTTCCAGGTTGGATGGTGTTTTCAGGTGTCTGTTGTGCTTCTGTTGATGGTCGTTGGTTTGCCAGAGCATTTGCTGTGCAGTCCTTGGGAATAAGAATCTTTGGTAGTAGAAATCCTTCCAGGTAATTTTGTCCAAGATCAGGTTGTAGGTTTGGAGTTTTGATTTGGAGTGAAGGTTATGTTGTGGATGAAAAAAATCAAAGTTTATCTAACTCTAAATCTATCTTTTTGTAAAAACATGCTGAAAAATTCAGGAGCTCGTCTGGTTATGACCTCGTTCGCTCTATCTCTATCTCTCTCTCTCTCTCTCTCTCTCTCTCTCTCTCTCTCTCTCTCTCTCTCTCTCTCTCTCTCTCTCTCTCTCTCTCTCTCTCTCTCTCTCTCTCTCTCTCTCTCTCTCTCTCTCTCTCTCTCTCTCTCTCTCTCTCTATCTCTCTCTCGCTCCATCTATCTCTCTCTTCTTCTCTCAATTCAAGGGGCTTTATTGGCATAGGCCAAAGGAAGTGATAAACAAAATAACAGATAATAAACAAAAGTGAGAAGAAATAAAATGAAATCCAAATGTTGGAGAATCTAAATATACAGATAAATATTGGTTGTATTTACAATGTTGTTTGTGCTCCACTGTTTGCCCTGATTTCTTGGCAACGGTTCACAAATCTGAGATTGCAAATTGCGGTATTTTGCATGGCTAGCGGGAAGGTTGCTGTCGTCTTTTTCTGTGGCTAAACCAACTAGGCATGTTATTTAACAATTTTGTTCGTATTTACAGATGGCAAAGAAGTTTGTTATTAAGGCACATCAAAGTTTACATGTTTCAAAAAAACGCATTTTGATAAAATAAAAAAAAGTTGACCTTGAAGTGGCGCTCCTGTGAAGTAATGATGCGTGACATGTGCCTGGCTTCCTGAAACAAGTCACAAATGTGGAAAAAGTCAAGGGGTCTGAATACTTTCCGAATGCAAAGTAGAAGGTGTTATTGTTTTAACAGTTGAAAAGGTCTAACAGAATCATATGGATGTTAGCCTGTAGCTCAGTCTTTTGTTAAATTCACCTGACTGACTGGAGTGTCTGTGTCACTATGCAGAAGGCAGGCACAGCAGGAAGCTACTGGATCAAAGCTTGACTGTTAACACTTGTTTCTCTCTGTTCTAAACTCTCTGTTCATTCTAACACTTTGCATTTTATGAATCAAAGTTGTGCCTGACAGTGGAAGATGTTGATACTGTTTTGAGTTTTGGGGGAAGTGCATGCTAGGGTTGTTATATAGCGGGAATGTTGTGGTATTGTTTTGCTGTGAGATTGTGAAATATTGCGAGTGGCCAAGCGCTCACAGGTACCCACCTCTCTGTCAGGTATCCACCTCTCTGTCAGGTATCCACCTCTCTGTCAGGTATCCACCTCTCTGTCAGGTATCCACCTCTCTGTCAGGTATCCACCTCTCTGTCAGGGGTATACCTCTCTGTCAGGTATCCACCTCTCTGTAAGGTATCCACCTCTCTGTCAGGGGTACACCTCTCTGTCAGGTATCCACCTCTCTGTAAGGTACCCACCTCTCTGTCAGGTATCCACCTCTCTGTCAGGTATCCACCTCTCTGTCAGGTATCCACACCGCTCTGTCAGGTATCCAACTCTCTGTCAGGTATCCACCTCTCTGTCAGGTATCCACCTCTCTGTAAGGTACCCACCTCTCTGTCAGGTATCCACCTCTCTGTCAGGTATCCACCTCTCTGTCAGGTATCCACCTCTCTGTAAGGTACCCACCTCTCTGTCAGGTATCCACCTCTCTGTCAGGTATCCACACCGCTCTGTCAGGTATCCAACTCTCTGTCAGGTACCCACCTCTCTGTCAGGTATCCACCTCTCTGTCAGGTATCCACCTCTCTGTAAGGTATCCACCTCTCTGTCAGGTACCCACCTCTCTGTCAGGGGTACACCTCTCTGTCAGGTATCCACCTCTCTGTCAGGTACCCACCTCTCTGTCAGGTATCCACCTCTCTGTCAGGTATCCACCTCTCTGTCAGGTATCCACCTCTCTGTCAGGTATCCACCTCTCTGTCAGGTATCCACCTCTCTGTCAGGGGTATACCTCTCTGTCAGGTATCCACCTCTCTGTAAGGTATCCACCTCTCTGTCAGGGGTACACCTCTCTGTCAGGGGTACACCTCTCTGTCAGGTATCCACCTCTCTGTCAGGTATCCACCTCTCTGTCAGGTATCCACCTCTCTGTCAGGTATCCACCTCTCTGTAAGGTACCCACCTCTCTGTCAGGTATCCACCTCTCTGTCAGGTATCCACCTCTCTGTAAGGTACCCACCTCTCTGTCAGGTACCCACCTCTCTGTCAGGTATCCACCTCTCTGTAAGGTATCTACCTCTCTGTAAGGTATCCACCTCTCTGTCAGGTATCCACCTCTCTGTCAGGGGTACACCTCTCTGTCAGGTACCCACCTCTCTGTCAGGTACCCACCTCTCTGTCAGGTATCCACCTCTCTGTCAGGTACCCACCTCTCTGTCAGGGGTACACCTCTCTGTCAGGGGTACACCTCTCTGTCAGGTATCCACCTCTCTGTCAGGGGTACACCTCTCTGTCAGGGGTACACCTCTCTGTCAGGGGTACACCTCTCTGTCAGGGGTACACCTCTCTGTCAGGTATCCACCTCTCTGTCAGGTACCCACCTCTCTGTAAGGTATCCACCTCTCTGTCAGGTATCCACCTCTCTGTCAGGTATCCACCTCTCTGTCAGGTATCCACCTCTCTGTCAGGTACCCACCTCTCTGTAAGGTATCCACCTCTCTGTCAGGGGTACACCTCTCTGTCAGGTATCCACCTCTCTGTCAGGTATCCACCTCTCTGTAAGGTATCCACCTCTCTGTCAGGTATCCACCTCTCTGTCAGGGGTACACCTCTCTGTCAGGTATCCACCTCTCTGTAAGGTATCCACCTCTCTGTCAGGTATCCACCTCTCTGTCAGGTACCCACCTCTCTGTCAAGTCTGTTAGGTGTTTGTTGTGAAAGAGAATGTATTCTCATCATAACTTACTTAAACGTCTGTCCCGTCTTCAGGGTTGACTATTGGAACAATGAGAAAGAGTGTGTGGTGCTGATCACTGAGAACTCCCTGTTGGTCTGTAAGTACGACTTCGTCATTCTCAACTGTGAACAGATACAGAGAATCCCTCAACTTTGTAGACCGCATCTCCCACGGCAACTTCAGCTTCCCTCAGCGGTCTCTCCTCACGTGAGTACCCATCCCCTCCATCTCCATCCCTCCCTCTCCTCCTCCCTCCCCTCCATCTCCATCCCTCCCTCTCCTCCTCCCTCCCCTCCATCTCCATCCCTCCCCTCCATCTCCATCCCTCTCTCTCCTCCTTCCTCTCCTCCATCTCCATCCCTCCCTCTCCTCCTTCCTCTCCTCCCTCCCCTCCATCTCCATCCCTCCCTCTCCTCCTTCCTCTCCTCCCTCCCCTCCATCTCCATCCCTCCCTCTCCTCCTTCCTCTCCCTCCTTCCTCTCCTCCTCCCTCTCCTCCTTCCTCTCCTCCCTCCCCTCCATCTCCATCCCTCCCTCTCCTCCTTCCTCTCCTCCTTCCTCTCCTCCTCCCTCTCCTCCTTCCTCTCCTCCCTCCCCTCCATCTCCATCCCTCCCTCTCCCTCCTTCCTCTCCCCCCTCCCCTCCATTTCCATCCCTCCCTCTCCTCCTTCCTCTCCTCCTTCCTCTCCTCCCTCTCCTCCTTCCTCTCCTCCCTCTCCTCCTTCCTCTCCTCCCTCCTCTCCTCCCTCTCCCACCTCTTCAATAGTCATCTCTTCATTTGACCAACTAATTGCAGCAATGTACTGTCCTTCAAGCATCAGATATTAAAAGCTGATTTTGTCTGTGGCTATATTCACATACACTAAACTGTGTCTGTGGTACAATGTTACAACAGCCTGTTACTGGCAGTTGTTATCGCTGTATATTTTCAGTAAATGGCTTTTCTGTTAAACAACTTCACCTTCCATTTATACTAGAGTTGCAAATTCACTATCAACGCACCACTTTTGTCCTGTCAAACAATCAATCTAGTCTGTGTTTTTTGGGGAAGTAGGCCTACACTATTGACAGAAGAGCAACCACTTGTTCTTTAAAAGTAACTCGGGATAATGACATTTCAAACAGAGAGAGAGAACAGCAGTTGAAAAGAGAGTAAAGTTGTTCCAAGGTATTTCATAATCCATCGCGTCTCATTCAGTTCTGACTACTGGGCTGCGTCCCAAATGGCACCCTATTCCCTACATAGTGCACTACTTTAGACCAGAGAATGGCACCCTATTCCCTATATAGTGCACTACTTTAGACCAGAGAATGGCACCCTATTCCCTATATAGTGCACTACTTTAGACCAGAGAATGGCACCCTATTCCCTATATAGTGCACTACTTTAGACCAGAGAATGGCACCCTATTCCTTACATAGTGCACTACTTTAGACCAGAGAATGGCACCCTATTCCTTACATAGTGCACTACTTT
>NW_025534191.1:50000-107500 GCF_020615455.1 Coregonus clupeaformis | reverse complement strand
TTGCTGTGCAGGACCAGGGCCTGCTAAGGAGAGCTGGCTCCCCTTAGTGTTAAATACACACTCTAACACCTCCTTTATCTGGCTCCCCTTAGTGTTAAATACATACTCTAACACCTCCTTTATCAAATCAAATCACATTTAATTTGTCACATGCGCCGAATACAACAGGTGTAGACCTTACAGTGAAATGCTTACTTATAAGCCCTTAACCAAAAATGCAGTTGAATAAATAGTTAAGAAAATATTTACTTATTATGGTATGTGGTGAAATACATATATCCAGTTACAATTGTAATGGCTTAGCAGATAATAACAAAAGAACAACAATATTTACATGGCTCCAAGAGAAGGAATATAATATATATTGTTTACAGGAAACTCATTCAACAATTCTAGATGAAGTTGTGTGGAAAAAGGACTGGGGGGGCGAAATATACTTCTCCCATGGGCAAAGAAACTCAAAATGTCCGAATGTGCAAATTGTCCAAACAGATACGCAAGGTAGATGGATTATTTTAAATATGTTATTGGACCATAAACAGATACGGCTCATTAACCTTTACGGACCAAATAATGATGATCCACACTTCTTTGACAATATATATAATAAATTATCAACCCTGCAAGCAATGCAAGACTCTATTATTATGGTGGGAGATTATAATACCGTTTTAAATAGCTCAATGGACCGTAAAGGAAATCACACTAAAAACAATCACCCTCATGCTCTTAAGGAAATCGTGAATGTCATGGATACATTAGAACAAGTAGATACAGTGGGGGAAGTATTTAGTCAGCCACCAATTGTGCAAGTTCTCCCACTTAAAAAGATGAGAGAGGCCTGTAATTTTCATCATAGGTACACGTCAACTGTGACAGACAAAATGAGAAGAAAAAATCCAGAAAATCACATTGTAGGATTTTTAATGAATTTATTTGCAAATTATGGTGGAAAATAAGTATTTGGTCAATAACAAAAGTTTCTCAATATTTTGTTATATACCCTTTGTTGGCAATGACACAGGTCAAACGTTTTCTGTAAGTCTTCACAAGGTTTTCACACACTGTTGCTGGTATTTTGGCCCATTGATCCATGCAGATCTCCTCTAGAGCAGTGATGTTTTGGGGCTGTCGCTGGGCAACACGGACTTTCAACTCCCTCCAAAGATTTTCTATGGGGTTGAGATCTGGAGACTGTCTAGGCCACTCCAGGACCTTGAAATGCTTCTTACGAAGCCACTCCTTCGTTGTCCGGGTGGTGTGTTTGGGATCATTGTCATGCTGAAAGACCCAGCCACGTTTCATCTTCAATGCCCTTGCTGATAGAAGGAGGTTTTCACTCAAAATCTCACGATACATGGCCCCATTCATTCTTTCCTTTACACGGATCAGTCGTCCTGGTCCCTTTGCAGAAAAACAGCCCCAAAGCATGATGTTTCCACCCCCATGCTTCACAGTAGGTATGGTGTTCTTTGGATGCAACTCAGCATTCTTTGTCCTCCAAACACGACAAGTTGAGTTTTTACCAAAAAGTTATATTTTGGTTTCATCTGACCATATGACATTCTCCCAATCCTCTTCTAGATCATCCAAATGCACTCTAGCAAACTTCAGACGGGCCTGGACATGTACTGGCTTAAGCAGGGGGACACGTCTGGCACTGCAGGATTTGAGTCCCCTGGCGGCGTAGTGTGTTACTGATGGTAGGCTTTGTTACTTTGGTCCCAGCTCTCTGCAGGTCATTCACTAGGTCCCCCCGTGTGGTTCTGGGATTTTTGCTCACCGTTCTTGTGATCATTTTGACCCCACGGGGGTGAGATCTTGCGTGGAGCCCCAGATCGAGGAGATTATCAGTGGTCTTGTATGTCTTCCATTTCCTAATAATTGCTCCCACAGTTGATTTCTTCAAACCAAGCTGCTTAGCTATTGCAGATTCAGTCTTCCCAGCCTGGTGCAGGTCTACAATTTTGTTTCTGGTGTCCTTTGACAGCTTTTTGGTCTTGGCCATAGTGGAGTTTGGAGTGTGACTGTTTGAGGTTGTGGACAGGTGTCTTTTATACTGATAACAAGTTCAAACAGGTGCCATTAATACAGGTAACGAGTGGAGGACAGAGGAGCCTCTTAAAGAAGAAGTTACAGGTCTGTGAGAGCCAGAAATCTTGCTTGTTTGTAGGTGACCAAATACTTATTTTCAAATAAATTCATTAAAAATCCTACAATGTGATTTTCTGGATTTTTTTTCCTCAATTTGTCTGTCATAGTTGACGTGTACCTATGATGAAAATTACAGGCCTCTCTCATCTTTTTAAGTGGGAGAACTTGCACAATTGGTGGCTGACTAAATACTTTTTTTCCCCACTGTATATGGATGCTTAAATATCCTGATCTAGTGAGATATATATAGCGGAGACTCAATCAAGCTAGTCATCTTGACTTCTTTCTTATGTCATTCTCGTTGGCACCAAAAGTTTTAAAAGTGTTGATAGGGGACAGAATGCGGTCGGACCATCATATAATTGGCATATACATTACTCTTACTGAATTTGCACGTGGGCGAGGATATTGGATGATAACTTGTTTTTAACTAGGACAGAGGAATTTATAACAGATTTTTTCTGATATAACATAGGTACAGCAAATCGCCTTATTGTATGGGACACCTTTAAATGTGCCTTTAGAGGCCAAGCAATTCAGTACTCATCTCGAAAACAAAAGCAATTTAGGTCAAAAGAGTCCATATTAATCAAAGGAAATAGAAGGTCTAATGTTTTAAACTATCAAGAGGAGTGAAACAAGGTTGTCCACTATCGGCATATCTATTTATTATGGACATCTAGATGTTAGCTATTAAAATCAGATCCAACAATAATATCAAGGGATTAGAAATCCAGGGCTTAAAAACAAAGGTGTCATTGTACGCTGATGATTCATGTTTTCTTTTAAATCCACAACTTGAATCCCTCCACAGCCTCATAGAGGATCTAGATACATTTTCTAACCTCTCTGGATTACAACCAAATTATGATACATTTACTATATTACGTATTGGATCACTAAAAAATACATTTTTTACATTACCATGTAGTTTGTAATGATCTCACTCCATTACATTTAAATAGAAAGTTAGCAAAAATAGATAAGATCTTGCCACCATGGAAAGGTAAATACCTGCCAATTTGTGGGAAAATCTTAAGTATTAGTATTATCCCAGTTTACCAATTTATTTATGGTCTTGCCTACACCTAGCGAACTGTTTTTTAAATCATATGAGAAAAAAATATTCCATTTTATTTGGAAAGGCAAGACAGACAAAATTAAAAGGGCCTATTTATATAATGAATATGAATTCGGAGGACAGAAATTATTAAATATTAAAGCATTAGACCTATCACTAAAAGCTTCAGTCATACAAAAGTTATACTTAAATCCGAACTGGTTCTCTAGCAAATTAGTAAGATTGTCTCACCCAATGTTCAAGAATGGCCTTCTTCCCTTTATTCAGATTACAACCTCTCACTTTCAGTTATTTGAAAAGGAAAGCATCTCCCAAATATCACTATTTCTAAAACAAGCCATAGAAAGTTGGTTGCAATTTCAATTTAATCCTCCAGAAACGACAGAACAAATAATGCAACAAATATTGTGGTTAAACTCAAATATACTAATTGATTAAAACACTTTTTTTTTAAACAAAATGTTTAAAAAAATGTATAATCTTCATAAATTATATAATCGGTAGGACTGGTGGAGTTATGTCGCACATGCAGCTAACAAAAACATATGGAAATGTCTGCTCTACCCAAAATTACAACCAAATACAAAAAGTAAAAAAAAAAAACTAAATAAACCAAAGTAATAAAAATAAAAAGGAACACAATAAAATAACAATAACGAGGCTACAGGGGGTACCGGGACAATGGGCTGGGTACAGGTTAGTCCAGGTAATAACGAGGCTATATACAGGGGGTACCGGGACAGAGTCAATGGGCTGGGTACAGGTTAGTCCAGGTAATAACGAGGCTATATACAGGGGGTACCGGGACAGAGTCAATGTGCTGGGTACAGGTTAGTCCAGGTAATAATGAGGCTATATACAGGGGGTACCGGTACAGAGTCAATGTGCGGGGGTACAGGTTAGTCCACGTAATAATGAGGCTATATACAGGGGGTACCGGTACCGAGTCAATGTGCTCTGACGACCGCCAGAGCCGGTGTAGTAGGATTCAATCTTAGTCCTGTATTGACGCTTTGCTTGTTTGATGGTTCGTCTGAGGGCATAGCGGGATTGTGTCCGGATTAGTGTCCTGCTCCTTTGAAGCGGCAGCTCTAGCCTTTAGCTCGGTGCAGATGTTGCCTGTAATCCATGGCTTCTGGTTGGGATATGTACGTACGGTCACTGTGGGGACAACGTCGTCGATGCACTTATTGATGAAGCATGTGACTGAGGTAGTATACTCCTCAATGCCATCGGAAGAATCCCGGAACATATTCCAGTCTGTGCTAACAAAACAGTCTGTATTGAGCGAGTCACTGGTACTTCCTGCTTTAGTTTTTGCTTGTAAGCAGGAATCAGGAGGATCGAATTATGGTCAGATTTGCCAAATGGAGGGCGAGGGAGAGCTTTGTATGTGTCTCTGTGTGTGGAGTAAAGGTGGTCTAGAGTTTGTTTTCCTCAGGTTGCACATGTGACATGCTGGTAGAAATGAGGTAAAACAGATTTAAGTTTGTCTGCATTAAAGTCCCCGGCCACTAGGAGTGCCACTTCTGGATGAGCATTTTGCAGTCATAGTGCCAGCATCGGTTTGTGGTGGTAAATAGACGGCTACAAAAAATATAGATGAAAACTCTCTTGGTAGATAGTGTGGTCTACAGCTTATCATGTGGTACTCTACCTCAGGTGAGCAATACCTCGAGACCTCCTTAATATTAGACATCGCGCACCAGCTGTTATTGACAGCACAACAGACACACACCTCGTCTTATCTGACGTAACTTCTCTGTCCTGCCGATGCACGGACAGACCCAGCCAACTGAATATTATCCGTGTCGTCGTTCAGCCACGACTCGGTAAAACATAAGATATTACAGGTTTTAATGTCCCGTTGGTAGGATAGTCTCGAGCGGTGCTCATCCAGTTTATTCTCCAGTGATTGCACGTTGACCAATAGAATGGATGGTAGAGGCGGGTTACCCACTCGCTGACGAATTCTCACAAGTCACCCTGATCTCCGCCCCCTGTATCTCCATTTTTTCTTCACTCGTACGATGGGGATTTGGGCCTGGTCTCGGAGAAGCAGTATATCCTTCGCGTCTGACTCATCAAATAAAAAATCTTTGTCCAGTTCGAGGTGAGTAATCGCTGTTCTGATATCCAGAAGCTATTTTCGGTAGCAGCAACATTATGTACAAAATAAGTTACAAACAATGCAAAGAAACAAACAAAATAGCACAATTGGTTAGGAGCCCGTAAAACGGCAGCCGTCCCCTCCGGCGCCATTATATTAGTCTGGATCAGGATCCCCTTAGTGTTAAACACACTAACACCTCCTTTATCTGGATCCCCTTAGTGTTAAACACACTAACACCTCCTTTATCTGGATCCCCATTAGCTTACCACACCTCCATATCCTCAGCTTCATCATCATATCTCATGCCATTATTACCCTGGGTACGTGGTCCTGTGTAGCTCAGTTGGTAGAGCTTGGTGCTTGCAGCGCCAGGGTTGTGGGTTCGAATTCCCACGGGGGGACCAGTATGAAAAAAAAATTAAAAGTATGAAAATGTGTGTGCTCACAACTGTAAGTTACATAAGAGCGTCTGCTAAATGACTGAAATGTCAAATGTACCAAATGGTACCCTATTCCCTACATAGTGCACTACTTTAGACCAGAGCCCTGTGTAGTGCACTATATAGGGTACAATTTGGGACACAGCCCATGAAATGGTCTTTGTTACGAATAAACATTATTGAACTGATTCCAAAGCGTGGTTGGTTGTCCTGTTGTACATAACTGCCTCAGGCTGAACACTTCATTTGCTTACTGGAAAAGAAGGCAATATTTTGATGCTGCAGGGGAGGGAGAGTTAAATGGTTTGATGCTGCAGGGGAGGGAGAGTTACATGTTTTGATGCTGCAGGGGCGGGGGAGTTAAATGTTTTGATGCTGCAGGGGCGGGGGAGTTAAATGTTTTGATGCTGCAGGGACGGGGGAGTTAAATGTTTTGATGCTGCAGGGGCGGGGGAGTTAAATGTTTTGATGCTGCAGGGGAGGGAGAGTTAAATGTTTTGATGCTGCAGGGGAGGGAGAATTAAATGTTTTGATGCTGCAGGGGCGGGGGAGTTAAATGTGTCATGGTGGTTACGGTTTCATCCCAGGTTTTCTCTAGACAGACTTTTGTTAGTGTGGCTGAGGAGAGAAAGAGAAAGTGAGAGAGCGACAGAGTTTAATGTTTTTTGAGTATTGCCTTTCCAAACTGTCTAGACGTGGTAATTAGGGTGTTACCCAGCACATCATTCCTTCTTCTTTATTCCCTCTAAAGGAGCTATTGTGAAGTATTCAAAATAAGAAAACCTACCAGGAGTTGTGTCAGCAAAGTGATGCGAGACAAAGATGTTTATGAAGTTTGGAAATAAACATCCCTCCTGCCACCACTGTTTTCTGTACCTAATTAGTTTCAAGGTAGCGGAAGAGAATAGTGTGATAAAGAGAGAAAAGGACAGGTAGGGGTAAAGCAGAGGTGGCTGTAAACAGATGTGGGGAGGAGAGAGAGAGGTTGCTGTAAACATACGTAGGAAAGAGAGAGAAAGAGATTTTCCTTTTTTGTAATCTAACCCTTATTTTTACCAGGTAAGTTGACTGAGAACACATTCTCATTTACAGCAACGACCTGGGGAATAGTTACAGGGGAGAGGAGGGGGGATGAATGAGCCAATTGGAAGTTGGGGATGATTGATATATTTCTTAATTCCATTCTTTACTTTTAGATTTGTGTGTATTGTTAGATACTTGTGTTCCTAGCTCCAACAGTGCAATAACATCTGCTAAATATGTGTATGTGACCAATAAAATGTGATTTGATGGCCAGATTGGGAATTTAGCTAGGACACCGGGGTTAACACCCCTACTCTTATGATAAGTGCCATGGGATCTTTAGGGACCACAGAGTCCGGACACCTGAAAGACAGCACCCTACACAGGGCGATATTTTTTTTAGACCAGAGGAAAGAGCGCCTCCTACTGGCCCTCCAACACCACTTCCAGCAGCATCTGGTCTCCCATCCAGGGACCAAACAAGACCAACCCTGCTTAGCTCCAGAGATAAGCCAGCAGTGGGATGCAGGGTGGTAGGCTGAGAGAGAGAGCGAGAGACGTAGTGAAGAGAGAGAGAGACGTAGTGAAGAGAGAGAGAGAGACTTAGGGAAGAGAGAGAGAGAGAGACGTAGGGAAGAGAGACTTAGGGAAGAGAGAGAGAGAGATGTAGGAAAGAGAGAGAGAGAGACGTAGGGAAGAGAGACAGAGAGACGTAGGGAAGAGAGAGAGAGAGACGTAGGGAAGAGAGAGAGACGTAGGGAAGAGAGAGAGAGAGACTTAGGGAAGAGAGAGAGAGAAAGACTTAGGGAAGAGAGAGAGAGAGAGACTTAGGGAAGAGAGAGAGAGAGACTTAGGGAAGAGAGAGAGAGAGACGTAGGGAAGAGAGAGAGAGATGTAGGGAAGAGAGAGAGAGACGTAGGGAAGAGAGAGAGAGAGACTTAGGGAAGAGAGAGAGAGAAAGACTTAGGGAAGAGAGAGAGAGACGTAGGGAAGAAAGAGAGAGAGAGACTTAGGGAAGAGAGAGAGAGAGACGTAGGGAAGAGAGAGAGAGACTTAGGGAAGAGAGAGATACAGTGGGGGAAAAAAGTATTTAGTCAGCCACCAATTGTGCAAGTTCTCCCACTTAAAAAGATGAGAGAGGCCTGTAATTTTCATCATAGGTACACGTCAACTATGACAGACAAATTGAGAAAAAAAATCCAGAATATCACATTGTAGGATTTGTAATGACTTTATTTGTAAATTATGGTGGAAAATAAGTATTTGGTCACCTACAAACAAGCAAGATTTCTGGCTCTCACAGACCTGTAACTTCTTCTTTAAGAGGCTCCTCTGTCCTCCACTCGTTACCTGTATTAATGGCACCTGTTTGAACTTGTTATCAGTATAAAAGACACCTGTCCACAACCTCAAACAGTCACACTCCAAACTCCACTATTGCCAAGACCAAAGAGCTGTCAATGGACACCAGAAACAAAATTGTAGACCTGCACCAGGCTGGGAAGACTGAATCTGCAATAGGTAAGCAGCTTGGTTTGAAGAAATCAACTGTGGGAGCAATTATTAGGAAATGGAAGACATACAAGACCACTGATAATCTCCCTCGATCTGGGGCTCCACGCAAGATCTCACCCTGTGGGGTCAAAATGATCACAAGAACGGTGAGCAAAAATCCAAGAACAACACGGGGGGACCTAGTGAATGACCTGCAGAGAGCTGGGACCAAAGTAACAAAGCCTACCATCAGTAACACACTACGCCGCCAGGGACTCAAATCCTGCAGTGCCAGACGTGTCCCCCTGCTTAAGCCAGTACATGTCCAGGCCCGTCTGAAGTGCATTTGGATGATCCAGAAGAGGATTGGGAGAATGTCATATGGTCAGATGAAACCAAAATATAACTTTTTGGTAAAAACTCAACTCGTCGTGTTTGGAGGACAAAGAATGCTGAGTTGCATCGAAAGAACACCATACCTACTGTGAAGCATGGGGGTGGAAACATCATGCTTTGGGGGCTGTTTTTCTGCAAAGGGACCAGGACGACTGATCCGTGTAAAGGAAAGAATGAATGGGGCCATGTATCGTGAGATTTTGAGTGAAAACCTCCTTCCATCATCAAGGGCATTGAAGATGAAACGTGGCTGGGTCTTTCAGCATGACAATGATCCCAAACACACCGCCCGTGCAACGAAGGAGTGGCTTCGTAAGAAGCATTTCAAGGTCCTGGAGTGGCCTAGCCAGTCTCCAGATCTCAACCCCATAGAAAATCTTTGGAGGGAGTTGAAAGTCCGTGTTGCCCAGTGACAGCCCCAAAACATCACTGCTCTAGAGGAGATCTGCATGGAGGAATGGGGCAAAATACCAGCAACAGTGTGTGAAAACCTTGTGAAGACTTACAGAAAATGTTTGACCTGTGTCATTCCCAACAAAGGGTATATAACAAAGTATTGAGAAACTTTTGTTATTGACCAAATACTTATTTTCCACCATAATTTGCATATAAATTCATTAAAAATCCTACAATGTGATATTCTGGATTATTTTTTCTCATTTTGTCTGTCGTTGACGTGTACCTATGATGAAAATTACAGGCCTCTCTCATCTTTTTAACATTTACATTACATTTACGTCATTTAGCAGACTGTCACACCCTGGCTCTGGGACTCATTATGTTGAGCCAGGGTGTGTGCATTCTATGTGTTTATTTCTATGTTGGTAGTTCTGTTGTGTCTATTTCTAGGTTGTTGTATTTGGTTGTTCAAATGACTCCCAATCGGAGGTAACGAGTGTCAGCTGTCGGCTCGTTATCTCTGATTGGGAGCCATATTTAAACTGTGTGTTTTCACCTTGTGGTTGTGGGTTTTTGTTCCATGTTCTGTCAGTGTCACAGAGGACTTCACGTATCGTCATTTGTTTTGTTGTTTCGTGGTTGCTTTAATTTAATAAAGTCAACATGTTCGCTCAACACGCTGCGCCTTGGTCCGCTTCCTTAGACGATCGTGACAGAAAAACCCACCGTACCAGGACCAAGCAGCGTGTCCAGGAGCCAAGGGTATGGACATGGGAGGTGATTTTGGACGATAAAGGGTCCTGGACTTGGGAAGAAATCCTGGCCGGGATGGATCGCCGGCCATGGAGTGAGGCAGTGGAGAACCGACGGAGAGAGGAGCAACGGCGTCAGCAGGGCCATCGTCGGAAGGACGAGAGGCAACCCCAAAAAGTTTTTTGGGGGGGGCACATGGCTTGGGCGGCTGGGCAGCAGGAGGCTGCCACAGGGAGACGTGGAGAGAAGGCTACCGGATTACGGGAGCCATTGGCGAGTAGAGGGAGGGAAGTTGTTGTGGCACGGCGTGAGAGACTGAGGTGTGTTACCAGTCCGGTCCGGCCCGTTCCTGATCCCCGGTTAAGGCCAGTGGTGTGTGTTCCCAGTACGGACCGGCCTGTTCCTACTCCACGCACCAAGTCCACGGTGTGCGTCGCCAGTCCAGCCCGGCCGGTTCCTGCTCCATGTACTAAGCCTACGGTGTACGTCGTCAGCCCAGCCCGGCCTGTTCCTGCTCCACGGACAAAACCTACGGTGTGCGTCGTCTGCCCAGCCCGGCCTGTTCCTGCTCCACGCACAGAACCTACGGTGTGCGTCGCCAGCCCAGCCCGGCCTGTTCCTGCTCCACGCACTAAACCTACGGTGTGCGTCGCCAGCCCAGCCCGGCCTGTTCCTGCTCCACGCACAGAACCTACGGTGTGCGTCGCCAGCCCAGCCCGGCCTGTTCCTGCTCCACGCACTAAACCTACGGTGTGCGTCGCCAGCCCGACCCGGCCTGTTCCTGCCACTCGCACCAAACCTACGGTGCGCGTCGCCAGCCCGGTCCGGCCTGTTCCTGCCACCCGCACCAAGTCTACGGTGCGCGTCGCCAGCCCGACCCGGCCTGTTCCTGCCACTCGCACCAAACCTACGGTGCGCGTCGCCAGCCCGGTCCGGCCTGTTCCTGCCACCCGCACCAAGTCTACGGTGCGCGTCGCCAGCCCGACCCGGCCTGTTCCTGCCACTCGCACCAAGCCAAGGGTGCGAGTCGTCAGCCTGGTCCAGCCCGTTCCTGCTACTCGCACCAAGCCAGGGGTGCGAGTCGTCGGCCTGGTCCAGCCCGTTCCTGCTACTCGCACCAAGCCAAGGGTGCGAGTCGTCAGCCTGGTTCAGCTCGTCCCTGCTACTCGCACCAAGCCAAGGGTGCGAGCCGTCAGCCTGATCCAGCCCACTCCTGCTACTCGCACCAAGCCAGGGATGCGAGTCGTCAGCCTGGGGAGGCCCGTTCCGGCTCCACGCATCAAGCCTAGGGTGCGTTTCGTCGGCCCTGTCCGGCCCGTTCCTGCTCCCCGCACCAAGTCTGTGGTGCGTTTCGTCAGCCCTGTCCGGCCCGGTCCCGCTCTCCGCACCCGGTCAAGGGTGCGCTTCGTCAGCCCGGTCCGGCCCATTCCTGCTCCCCGCGCCAAGGCAGTGGTGCGCGTCGTCAGCCTGGTAAGGCCCGTTCGTCCTCCACGCACCAAGCCAGGGGCGCGTGTCGTCAGTCCGGCTCCGGCCAGCGGGGCTAGACAGGACCAGGGGTACTTTGGGGGGTGGCAGAGGAGGTGGGGATCAAGGCCGGAGCCAGAGCCACCGCCGAGGAGGTATGCCCGCCCAGCCCTCCCTTGTTTAGCCCGTATTGAGGCGCGGTCGCAGTCCGCGCCTTTAGGAAGTACTGTCACACCCTGGCTCTGGGACTCATTATGTTGAGCCAGGGTGTGTGCATTCTATGTGTTTATTTCTATGTTGGTAGTTCTGTTGTGTCTATTTCTAGGTTGTTGTATTTGGTTGTTCAAATGACTCCCAATCGGAGGTAACGAGTGTCAGCTGTCGGCTCGTTATCTCTGATTGGGAGCCATATTTAAACTGTGTGTTTTCACCTTGTGGTTGTGGGTTTTTGTTCCATGTTCTGTCAGTGTCACAGAGGACTTCACGTATCGTCATTTGTTTTGTTGTTTCGTGGTTGCTTTAATTTAATAGGTGGTGAGTGACTCCGCTGTCCTGGCGTAGTGAGGGAGCTTGTTCCACCATTGGGGTGCCAGAGCAGCGAACAGTTTTGACTGGGCTGAGCGGGAACTATGCTTCCGCAGAGGAAGGGGAGCCAGCAGGCCAGAGGTGGATGAACGCAATGCCCTCGTTTGGGTGTAGGGACTGATCAGAGCCTGAAGGTACGGAGGTGCCGTTCCCCTCACAGCTCCATAGGCAAGCACCATGGACTTGTAACAGATGCGAGCTTCAACTGGAAGCCAGTGGAGTGTGCGGAGGAGCGGGGTGACGTGAGAGAACTTGGGAAGGTTGAACACCAGACGGGCTGCGGCATTCTGGATGAGTTGTAGGGGTTTAATGGCACAGGCAGGGAGCCCAGCCAACAGCGAGTTGCAGTAATCCAGACGGGAGATGACAAGTGCCTGGATTAGGACCTGTGCCGCTTCCTGTGTAAGGCAGGGTCGTACTCTCCGAATGTTGTAGAGCATGAACCTGCAGGATCGGGTCACCGCCTTGATGTTAGCGGAGAACGACAGGGTGTTGTCCAGGGTCACGCCAAGAATCTTCGCACTCTGGGAGGAGGACACAACGGAGTTGTCAACCGTGATGGCGAGATCATGGAACGGGCAGTCCTTCCCCGGGAGGAAGAGCAGCTCCGTCTTGCCAAGGTTCAGCTTGAGGTGGTGATCCGTCATCCATACTGATATGTCTGCCAGACATGCAGAGATGCGATTCGCAACCTGGTTATCAGAAGGGGGAAAGGAGAAGATTAGTTGTGTGTCGTCAGCGTAGCAATGATAGGAGAGGCCATGTGAGGATATGACAGAGCCAAGTGACTTGGTGTATAGCGAGAATAGGAGAGGGCCTAGAACTGAGCCCTGGGGGACACCAGTGGTGAGAGCACGTGGAGCGGAGACAGCTTCTCGCCACGCCACTTGGTAGGAGCGACCGGTCAGGTAGGACGCAATCCAAGAGTGAGCCGCGCCGGAGATGCCCAGCTCAGAGAGGGTGGAGAGGAGGATCTGATGGTTCACAGTATCAAAGGCAGCAGACAGGTCTAGAAGGACAAGAGCAGAGGAGAGAGAGTTAGCTTTAGCAGTGCGGAGAGCCTCCGTGACACAGAGAAGAGCAGTCTCAGTTGAATGACCAGTCCTGAAACCTGACTGGTTTGGATCAAGAAGGTCATTCTGAGAGAGATAGCAAGAGAGTTGGCTAAAGACGGCACGCTCAATAGTTTTGGAAAGAAAAGAAAGAAGGGATACTGGTCTGTAGTTGTTGACATCAGAGGGATCAAGTGTTGGTTTTTTGAGAAGGGGTGCAACTCTCGCTCTCTTGAAGACGGAAGGGACATAGCCAGCGGTCAAGGATGAGTTGATCAGCGAGGTGAGGTAGGGGAGAAGGTCACCGGAGATGGTCTGGAGAAGAGAGGAGGGGATGGGGTCAAGCGGGCAGGTTGTTGGGCGGCCTGTAGTCACAAGTCGCAAGATTTTGTCTGGAGAGAGAGGGGAGAAAGAAGTCAAAGCATAGGGTAGGGCAGTGTGAGCAGGACCAGCAGTGTCATTAGACTTAACAAACGAGGATCGGATGTCATCAACCTTCTTTTTCAAAGTGGTTGACGAAGTCATCCACAGAGAGGGAGGAGGGGGGGGGGGGGATTCAGCAGGGAGGAGAATGTGGCAAAGAGCTTCCTAGGGTTAGAGGCAGATGCTTGGAATTTAGAGTGGTAGAAAGTGGCCTTAGCAGCAGAAACAGATGAAGAAAATGTAGATAGGAGGGAGTGAAAAAATGCCAGGACCACAGGGAGTCTAGTTTTCTTCCATTTCCGCTCAGCTGCCCGGAGCTCTGTTCTGTGAGCTCGCAATGAGTCATCAAGCCACGGAGCTAGAGGGGAGGACCGAGCCGGCCGGGAGGATAGGGGACACAGAGAGTCAAAGGATGCAGAAAGGGAGGAGAGGAGGGTTGAGGAGGCAGAATCAGGAGATTGGAGGGAGAAGGATTGAGCAGAGGGAAGAGATGATAGGATGGAAGAGGAGTGAGTAGTGGGAGAGAGAGAGCGAAGGTTGCGGCGGTGCATTACCATCTGTGTAGGGGCAGAGTGAGTAGTGTTGGAGGAGAGCGAGAGAGAAAAAGGATACAAAGTAGTCAGTCGGAGACATGGAGGGGAGTTGCAGTGAGATTAGTAGAAGAGCAGCATCTAGTAAAGATGAGGTCAAGCGTATTGCCTGCCTTGTGAGTAGGGGGACGGTGAGAGGGTGAGGTCAAAAGAGGAGAGGAGTGGAAAGAAGGAGGCAGAGAGAAATGAGTCAAATGTAGACGTAGGGAGGTTGAAATCCCCCAAAACTGTGAGGGGTGAGCCATCCTCAGGAAAGGAACTTATCAAGGCATCAAGCTCATTGATGAACTCTCCAAGGGAACCTGGAGGGCGATAGATGACAAGGATATTAAGCTTAAATGGGCTAGTGACTGTGACAGCATGGAATTCAAATGAGGAGATAGACAGATGGGTTAGGGGAAAAATTGAGAATGTCCACTTGGGAGAGATGAGAACTTGCACAATTGGAGGCTGACTAAATACTTTTTTCCCCCACTGTACGTAGGGAAGAGAGAGAGATATGGGGAGAGAGCGAGAGAGAGATATATGGGGAGAGAGCGAGAGAGAGAGAGATGGGGGAGAGAGAGAGAGATGGGGGGAGAGAGAGAGAGGGAGAGAGAGAGATGGGGGAGAGAGAGAGAGAGAGATGGGGGAGAGAGAGAGAGAGAGAGAGAGAGAGAGAGAGAGATGGGGGAGAGAGAGAGAGAGAGATAGGGAGAGAGAGAGAGAGAGAGAGAGAGAGAGAGATGAGAGAGAGAGAGAGAGAGAGAGAGAGAGAGAGAGAGAGAGAGAGAGAGAGAGAGAGAGAGAGAGAGAGAGAGAGAGAGAGAGATGGGGAGAGAGAGAGAGAGAGAGAGAGAGAGAGAAAGCGAGAGAGAGAGAGAGATGGGGAGAGAGAGAGAGAGAGAGAGAGATGGGGGAGAGCGAGAGAGAGAGCGAGAGAGAGAGAGAGAGAGAGAGAGAGAGAGAGATAGATAGAGAGTTTTCATGAAGAATGCAAAAACCTAAGAAAGGAATTGAGGAACCTATCTAACCAAAAACACAGAGACACAGATGTTTTATTTTTTTAAACCTTTATTTAACCAGGCAAGTCAGTTAAGAACAAATTCTTATTTACAATGACGGCCTACCAAAAGGCAAAAGGCCTCCTGTGGGGACGTGGGCTGGGATTAAAAATATAGGACAAAACACACATCACGACAAGAGAGACGCCACAACACTACATAAAGAGAGACACCACAACACTACATAAAGAGAGACACCACAACACTACATAAAGAGAGACACCACAACACTACATAAAGAGAGACCTAAGACAACAACATAGCATGGCAGCAACACATGACAACACAGCATGGTAGCAACACCACATGACACCACATGATAGTCCCGTGTAGCTCAATTGGTAGAGCATGGCATGGTAGCAACACAACATGGTAGCAACACAACATGGCAGCAACACAACATGGTAGCAACACAACATGGTAGCAACACAACATGGTAGCAGCACAAAACATGGTACAAACATTATTGGGCACAGACAACAGCACAAAGGGCAAGAAGGTAGAGACAACAATACATCAGGCGAAGCAGCCATAACTGTCAGTAAGAGTGTCCATGATTGAGTCTTTGAATGAAGAGATGGAGATAAAACTGTCCAGTTTGAGTGTTTTTTGCAGCTCGTTCCAGTCGCTAGCTGCAGCGAACTGAAAAGAGGAGCGACCCAGGGATGTTTGTGCTTTGGGGACCTTTAACAGAATGTGACTGGCAGAACGGGTGTTGTATGTGGAGGATGAGGGCTGCAGTAGGTATCTCAGATAGGGGGGAGTGAGGCCTAAGAGGGTTTTATAAATAAGCATCAACCAGTGGGGATCTTGCGACGGGTACACAGAGATGACTAGTTTACAGAGGAGTATAGAGTGCAGTGATGTGTCCTATAAGTAGCATTGGTGGCAAATCTGATGGCCGAATGATAAAGAACATCTAGCCACTCGAGAGCAACCTTACCTGCCGATCTATAAATTAAGTCTCTGTAATCTAACATGGGTAGGATGGTCATCTGAATCAGGGTTAGTTTGGCAGCTGGGGTGAAAGAGGAGCGATTACGATAGAGGAAACCAAGTCTAGATTTAACCTTAGCCTGCAGCTTTGATATGTGCTGAGAGAAGGACAGTGTACCATCTAGCCATACTCCCAAGTACTCATATTTTTTCGTTATTTAGCCCCCCGAAAAGGCTCACCAGGAAGCACACAATGTCATGACTCGTGTTTTGTCCTTAATTTTATTTTAAATTAAATGACCACAGGTCATAAACCTGAAATACAACAAACAAATAATGACAATATATTATTCAAATATACAATTTAAATATATTATTCAAATAATATAATATAATAATAATGTAAATAATGAAAATCAAATAAGCCTGCAACATCATCAAAAATGTGGTAAATCTGGTTTAAAACAACATTGACTACATCACCCAGAATGCCTAGCGCCAGAGGAGCATGCCCAGTGACTCTGCCGTCACTGGTTGCTATGGACGCTGTCACAGGACATAGAACCCATGCCACCACATGCCTCGTCCAAAGGATTTACACACGCACAAACGCAACATAACGCGGCACTCCACCATGGATCACCGAACCAAACCACCGCTAACACCACCGCCACCAGAAAACAGCAGAGTGCTCCGAACAATCAGCACAACGCAAATGGCTGATAATGATAGCCTAATGCTATACAGCATCTGGGTCGCTGAGCTACCGCACCCAGCGAGCTACAAGCTACTCTCAGCCAACTAACACCGACACAGTGAGGTAAACGTTCAGTGCTCAAACATATAAGTGACTTAAACATTAATGCTAGACTGTGAGTAGTTCGCAGTTACATACCCCAACGGGCTGTGTGCTCCTGATGATTGTCTGCGGTGAAATGATTACCAGCTGCCATAATTTAAGTGTGCACATAACGTAACATATATGAGCATCTAAGAAACTTAATGAAATCACTCGTTCCCCATTTAATTGAACACATCAGACCCATTTGCTTCTCTTTTATCTATTTATATATTTATTTTTTTATTTTTTATTTTCCTGAGTGAGCTAGAAGTCTCAACACTGCCTGAGCTATGTTGTTGAAGTAAATTGAGAAGAGCGCTCTTTGAAAGAGGTAGTTAGCAAACCAGGCCAAAGACCCCTCAGAGACACCAATACGCCTTAGCCGGCCCACAAGGATGGAATAGTCAATAAAAATAGCAGCACAACATTGCTTAGAATCAAGGGCAATGGTGACATCATTTAGGACCTTTAAGGTTGCAGTGACACATCCATAACATGAGCGGAAACCAGATTGCATACCAGAGAGAATACTTTAGACATCAAGAAAGCCAGTCAGCTGATTATTGACAAGTTTTCCCAACACTTTTGATAAACAGGTCAAGATAGAAATTGGCCTATAACGGTTAGGATCAGCTTGATCTCCCCCTTTAAATAAAGGACGCACCGTGGCTGCCTTCCAAGCAATGGGAACCTCCCCAGAGAGGAGAGACAGGTTAAAAAGGTCAGAGACAGGCTTGGCGATGATAGGGGCAGCAACCTTAAAGAAGAAAGGGTCTAAACCATCTGACCCAGATGTTTTTTTGGGGTCAAGTTTAAGGAGCTCCTTTAGCACCTCGGACTCAGTGACCCCCTGCAGGGAGAAGCTGTGTAGCGGGGGAAAAATAGGGAGGAGCATCGGGGCTAGTCACATTAGAAGGGCTGGGAGATGAGGAAGTGTTGGACGGTCAAGGAGGCATGGCTGAGTCAAATAGGAATCCTGACTTAATGAAGTGGTGATTAAAGAGCTCAGCCATGTGCTCCTTGTCAGTGACAACCACATCGTCAACATTAAGGGACATGGGCAGCTGTGAGGAGGAGGGTTTATTCTCCAGGTCTTTCACCGTTTTCCAGAACCTCTTGGGTTAGACGCAGAGAGAGAACTGCTCCTTAAAGTAACTAACTTTGGCCTTACGGATAGCCTGAATGCACTTATTTCTCATTTACCTGAACGAGAGCCAGTCAGCCCGAGTATTTGTGTGCTGAGCCTTTTGCCAAATGGAATTCTTGAGGTGGAGTAACTCTGCCAGATCAAGGTCGAACCAGGGGCTGAGAACCTGAGCCTACACCTTCACTATGGTGAAACACTAAAACAGTACAGAAATAAACTAAGAAAAAATAAAGAACAATCCATAGAATCTGACCACTTCTGGGAAAATTTGAACACACTAAACAAACAACAACATGAAGAGTTATGGATGGAGATGTATGGATAAACCACTTCTCCAATCTTTCTGGCCCTATAACAAACAAACAGCAAAAACATATACATGATCAATTAAAATCGTAGAGTCAGCTATTAAAGACTACCAGAACCCACTGGATTCTCCAATTACATTGAATGAACTACAGGACAAAATACAAACCCTCCAACCCAAAAAAGCCTGTGGTGTTGATGGTATCCTCAATTAATTAATACTAAGGAAGTCTCGAGGTTTTGCTCGCCTGAGGTAGAGTATCTTATGATAAGCTGTAGACCACACTATTTACCAAGAGAGTTTTCATCTATATTTTTCATAGCTGTATATTTACCACCACAAACCAATGCTGGCATTGAGATTGCACTGAATGAGTTGTACAAGGCCATAAATCAACAGGAAAACGTTCATCCAGATGCAGCGCTCCTAGTGGCCGGGGACTTTAATGCAGGGAAACTTAAATCCGTTCTACCTAATTTCTACCAGCATGTTAAATGTGCAACCAGAGGAAAAAAAACTCTAGACCACCTTTACTCCACACACAGAGACGCATACAAAGCTCTCCCTCGCCCTCCATTTGGCAAATCTGACCATAACTCTATCCTCCTGATTCCTGCTTATAAGCAAAAACTAAAGCAGGAAGCACCAGTGACTCGGTTAATAAAAAAGTGGTCAGATGACGCAGATGCTAAGCTACAGGACTGTTTTGCTAGCACAGACTGGAACATGTTCCGGGATTATTCAGACAGCATTGAGGAGTACACCACATCAGTCACTGGCTTCATCAATAAGTGCATCGATGACGTCATCCCCACAGTGACCGTACGTACATACCCCAACCATAAGCCATGGATTACAGGCAACATCCGCACTGAGCTAAAGGGTAGAGCTGCCGCTTTCAAGGAACGGGACTCTAACCCGGACGCTTATAAGAAATCCCGCTATGCCCTCCGACGAACCATCAAACAGGCAAAGAGTCAATACAGGGCTAAGATTGAATCGTACTACACTGGCTCTGACGCTCGTCGGATGTGGCAGGGCTTGAAAACTATTACAGACTACAAAGGGAAGCACAGCCGCGAGCTGCCCAGTGACACAAGCCTACCAGACGAGCTAAACCACTTCTATGCTCGCTTCGAGGCAAGCAACACTGAAGCATGCATGAGAGCACCAGCTGTTCCGGATGACTATGTGATCACGCTCTCCGTAGCCGATGTGAGTAAGACTTTTAAGCAGGTCAACATTCACAAGCCGCAGGGCCAGACGGATTACCAGGACGTGTACTCCGAGCATGTGCTGACCAACTGGCAAGTGTCTTCACTGACATTTTCAACATGTCCCTGACTGAGTCTGTAATACCAACATGTTTCAAGCAGACCACCATAGTCCCCGTGCCCAAGGACTCTAAGATAACCTGCCTAAATGACTACCGACCCGTAGCACTGACGTCTGTAGCCATGAAGTGCTTTGAAAGGCTGGTCATGGCTCACATCAACAGCATTATCCCAGAAACCCTAGACCCACTCCAATTTGCATACCGCCCCAACAGATCCACAGATGATGCAATCTCTATTGCACTCCACACTGCCCTTTCCCACCTGGACAAGAGGAACACCTACGTGAGAATGCTATTCATTGACTACAGCTCAGCATTCAACACCATAGTGCCCTCTAAGCTCATCACTAAGCTAAGGATCCTGGGACTAAACACCTCCCTCTGCAACTGGATCCTGGACTTCCTGACGGGCCGCCCCCAGGTGGTAAGGGTAGGTAACAACACATCTGCCACACTGATCCTCAACACGGGGGCCCCCTCAGGGGTGCGTGCTCAGTCCCCCTCCTGTACTCTCTGTTCACCCATGACTGCATGGCCAGGCACGACTCCAACACCATCATTAAGTTTGCCGACGACACAACAGTGGTAGGCCTGATCACCGACAACGATGAGACAGCCTATAGGGAGGAGGTCAGAGACCTGGCCGTGTGGTGCCAGGACAACAACCTCTCCCTCAACGTGACCAAGACAAAGGAGATGATTGTGGACTACACGAAAAAAAAGAGGACTGAGCACGCCCCCATTCTCATCGACAGGGCTGTAGTGGAACAGGTTGAGAGCTTCAAGTTCCTTGGTGTCCACATCACCAACGAACTATCATGGTCCAAACACACCAAGACAGTCGTGAAGAGGGCACGACAAAGCCTACTCCCCCTCAGGAGACTGAAAAGATTTGGCATGGGTTCTCAGATCCTCAAAAAATTATACAGCTGCACCATCGAGAGCATCCTGACTGGTTGCATCACCGCCTGGTATGGCAACTGCTTGGCCTCCGACCGCAAGGCACTACAGAGGGTAGTGCGTACGGCCCAGTACATCACTGGGGCCAAGCTTCCTGCCATCCAGGACCTCTATACCAGGCGGTGTCAGAGGAAGGCCCTCAAAATTGTCAAAGACTCCAGCCACCCTAGTCATAGACTGTTCTCCCTGCTACCGCACGGCAAGCGGTACCGGAGTGCCAAGTCTAGGTCCAAAAGACTTCTCAACAGCTTCTACCCCCAAGCCATAAGACTCCTGAACAGCTAATCATGGCTACCCAGACTATTTGCACTGCCCCCCCCACCCCATCCTTTTTACGCTGCTGCTACTCTGTTAATTATTTATGCATAGTCACTTTAACTCTACCCACATGTACATATTACTTCAACTATCTCAACTAGCCGGTGCCCCCGCACATTGACTCTGCACCGGTACCCCCCTGTATATATAGCCTCCCTACTGTTATTTTATTTTACTTCTGCTCTTTTTCTCTCAACACTTTTTTTGTTGTTGTTTTATTTGTACTTTTTTTGTAAAAAATAAATGCACTGTTGGTTAAGGGCTGTAAGTAAGCATTTCACTGTAATATCTGCACCTGTTGTATTCGGCGCATGTGACCAATACAATTTGATTTGATTTGATTTGATTTAAATGAAAAAAATATACAGACCACAAATTCCAATTGGCTATACTTCAACTCTTTAACATCATCCTCAGCTCTGGCATCTTCCCCAATATTTGTAACCAAGGACTGATCACCCCAATCCACAAAAGTAGAGACAAATTTGACCCCAATAACTACTGTGGGATATGCGTCAACAGCAACCTTGGGAAAATAAATGTATGCACGCATGACTGTAAGTCGCTTCGGATAAAAGCGTCTGCTAAATGGCTTATTATTATATTATATTATAAAATCCTCTACATAATCATTAACAGCAGACTCGTACATTTCCTCAGTGAAAAATGTACTGAGCAAATGTCAATTTGGCATTTTACCAAATTACCGTATGACATACCACGTATTCACCCTGCACACCCTAATTGACAAACAAACAAACAAAACCAAAGGCAAAGTCTTCTCATGCTTTGTTGACAAGTGTGCGGTTCAAATTGGCAAAAAAAACACATTTCTTTCCTCAGGGCCGTGGGGTGAGGCAGGGATGCAGCTTGAGCCCCACCCTCTTCAACATGTATAAACACAATACTACTATATACAGTGGGGAGAACAAGTATTTGATACACTGCCGATTTTGCAGGTTTTCCTACTTACAAAGCATGTAGAGGTCTGTAATTTTTACCATAGGTACACTTCAACTGTCAGAGATGGAATCAAAAAAAAAAATCCAGAAAATCACATTGTATGATTTTTAAGTAATTAATTTGCATTTTTTTGCATGACATAAGTATTTGATACATCAGAAAAGCAGAACTTAATATTTGGTACAGAAACCTTTGTTTGCAATTACAGAGATTATACGTTTCCTGTAGGTCTTGACCAGGTTTGCACACACTGCAGCAGGGATTTTGGCCCACTCCTCCATACAGACCTTCTCCAGATCCTTCAGGTTTCGGGGCTGTCGCAGGGCAATACGGACTTTCAGCTCCCTCCAAAGATTTTCTATTGGGTTCAGGTCTGGAGACTGGCTAGGCCACTCCAGGACCTTGAGATGCTTCTTACGGAGCCACTCCTTCGTTGCCCTGGCTGTGTGTTTCGGGTCGTTGTCATGCTGGAAGACCCAGCCACGACCCATCTTCAATGCTCTTACTGAGGGAAGGAGGTTGTTGGCCAAGATCTCACGATACATGGCCCCATCCATCCTCCCCTCAATACGGTGCAGTCGTCCTGTTCTCTTTGCAGAAAAGCATCCCCAAAGAATGATGTTTCCACCTCCATGCTTCACGGTTGGGATGGTGTTCTTGGGGTTGTACTCATCCTTCTTCTTCCTCCAAACACGGCGAGTCTCTACCTCTGACTCCATCTCTACCTCTGACTCCATCTCTACCCCTGACTCCATCTCTACCTCCGACTCCATCTCTACCTCCGACTCCATCTCTACCTCTGACTCCATCTCTATCTCTGACTCCATCTCTATCTCTGACTCCATCTCTACCTCTGACTCCATCTCTACCTCCGACTCATCTCTACCTCTGACTCCATCTCTACCTCCGACTCCATCTCTAGATCCGACTCCATCTCTACCTCTGACTCCATCTCTAGCTCCGACTCCATCTCTACCTCTGACTCCATCTCTACCTCTGACTCCATCTCTACCTCCGACTCCATCTCTATCTCTGACTCCATCTCTACCTCTGACTCCATCTCTACCTCCGACTCCATCTCTATCTCTGACTCCATCTCTAGCTCCGACTCCATCTCTACCTCTGACTCCATCTCTACCTCTGACTCCATCTCTAGCTCCGACTCCATCTCTACCTCCGACTCCATCTCTACCTCCGACTCCATCTCTACCTCCGACTCCATCTCTACCTCTGACTCCATCTCTACCTCCGACTCCATCTCTACCTCCGACTCCATCTCTACCTCCAACTACCTCATCCCCATATTGTTATTTATTTTGCTCATTTGCACCCCAGTATCTCTATTTGCACATCATCTTCTGAACGTCTATCACTCCAGTGTTAATACTAAATTGTAATTATTTTTCACTATGGCCTATTTATTGCCTTACCTCCATAACTTACTACATTTGCACACACTGTATATAGATTTTCTATTGTGTTATTGACTGTACGTTTTGTTTATTCCATATGTAACTCTGTGTTGTTGTTGTTTTTATCGCACTGCTTTGCTTTATCTTGGCCAGGTCGCAGTTGTAAATGAGAACTTGTTCTCAACTGGCCTACCTGGTTAAATAAAGGTGAAATAAAATTTATAAAAAATAAAAATAAGTAATGCATGCAGAGCAGAATTAGGCCGATACCCGCCAATTATCCAAATCCAGAAAAGAGCTGTTAAATTCTACAACCACCTAAAAGGAAGCGATTCCCAAACCTTCCATAACAAAGCCATCACCTACAGAGAGATGAACCTGGAGAAGAGTCCCCTAAGCAAGCTGGTCCTGGGGCTCTGTTCACAAACACAAACAGACCCCACAGACCCCCAGGACAGCAACACAATTAGATCCAACCAAATCATGAGAAAGCATAAAGATAATTACTTTAGAAAGAATTAACAAAAAAAACAGAGCAAACTAGAATGCTATTTGGCCCTAAGCAGAGAGTTCACAGTGTCAGAATACCTGACCACTGTGACTGACCCAAACTTAAGGAAAGCTTTGACTATGTACAGACTCAGTGAGCATAGCCTTGCTATTGAGAAAGCCGCCGTAGGCAGACCTGGCTCTCAAGAGAAGACAGGCTATGTGCACACTGCCCACAAAATGAGGTGGAAACTGAGCTGCACTTCCTAACTTCCTGCCAAATGTATGACCATATTAGAGACACATATTTCCCTCAGATGACACAGACCCACAAAGAACCTCCCATATCTATTGGGTGAAATACCACAGTGTGCCATCACAGCAGCAAGATTTGTGACCTGTTGCCACAAGAAAAGGGCAACCAGTGAAGAACAAACACCATTGTAAATACAACCCATATTTATGTTTATTTATTTTCCCATTTGTACTTTAACTATTTGCACATCACTACAACACTGTATATTGACATAATATGACATTTGAAATGTGTTTATTATTTTGGAACATCTGAGTGTAAGGATCACTGTTAATATTTATTGTTTTTTTCATTTTTGTTTGAGAGAGAGAGAGAGAGAGAGAGAGAGAGAGAGAGAGAGAGAGAGAGAGAGAGAGAGAGAGAGAGAGAGAGAGAGAGAGAGAGAGAGAGAGAGAGAGAGAGAGAACTCTAGCTCAGAGGAATTTGTCTATTTTTTCCTACAGAGAAAATCAAAACCATGCATTTAACGATAGTCCAGTCACTGGTGGATTCTGGTAGCACTTGATTGGGTTTATTTCTATTCCTACATTTTAAACTAACTTGTGCCTGCTGTAATCAGTAGCAACTAATGAGATAAACAACAGAGGGCGCTCTAGGACATACTTCAGTTGTCTCAATGTCTACTTTCCTTTACTGTGCTGTCTGAGCACAACGTTGTACTGAATTAATTAATTGAAATGTTAACAAATTAGTGTGCTTTAGTATGCATGTACAGGTGTGCACATTAACACACCTGAAGGATATATTATATGCTAAATGGCATATTGTTATTAGAAGCCACCATATTAGATGCTTTTGGGATCTGGGTGTCTCATTTCAGAGGGGTGTGGGGGAGAGAGAGGCCACAAGGAGCATATCTGTTCTCATCTCTCCCTCCATTCTAGCTCTGACTCTGCGCTGACTCCATCTCTAGATCTGTTCTCCTCCCTCCATTCTAGCTCTGACCCCATCTCTATCTCCGACTCCATCTCTACCTCTGACTCCATCTCTATCTCTGACTCCATCTCTATCTCTGACTCCATCTCTATCTCTGACTCCATCTCTACCTCCGACTCCATCTCTAGATCCGACTCCATCTCTACCTCCGACTCCATCTCTATCTCTGACTCCATCTCTATCTCTGACTCCATCTCTACCTCCGACTCCATCTCTACCTCCGACTCATCTCTATCTCTGACTCCATCTCTACCTCCGACTCCATCTCTAGATCCGACTCCATCTCTACCTCCGACTCCATCTCTACCTCTGACTCCATCTCTACCTCCGACTCCATCTCTACCTCCGACTCCACCTCTACCTCCGACTCCACCTCTACCTCCGACTCCATCTCTACCTCCGACTCCACCTCTACCTCCGACTCCATCTCTACCTCCGACTCCATCTCTACCTCCGACTCCATCTCTACCTCCTCTGACTCCATCTCTACCTCCGACTCCATCTCTACCTCCGACTCCATCTCTACCTCCTCTGACTCCATCTCTACCTCCGAATCCATCTCTACCTCCGACTCCATCTCTTATAAGGCTGCTGTTGACACTCCTGTCTTTTCCCTTTTCTTTATCTCCTTCATCCTTTTGGATGGAAGGAGGGAGGGAGGTTGGAAGGTTGGCTGGCTTGCTGGAAACATGGATGGATGGCTGGCTGAGAAAGACACTCCGAGGCTGTATTGAGCAATCAGGGGATTTGTGTGTTGGCTGAGAGACAATATGGGACACTGCCATGACAGCTGAACTAGTCCTGATATTTATCTAGTGTTGTTGCAGGGAGGCCCAGGAATGTCTAGTTGCTTGCCCATCAGCTTAGCTAAGAATACAGTCAGTTTGTGTTTGTGTGTCTAGGGGTGTGGAGTGGGGTTGGGTGGGCGGGGGGTTAGTGATGCGCGGGTCAGCTATTTGTTCACCCGCACCCGCCCACAATTGCTGATAACCCGCCCGCAACCACCCGTCTATATGTGATAAAGTGAAAATCTGAGGCCAGCACCCGACCCTAACATGCTAATATAGAAAATGCGCTGTACAGTCAAAGATGGCGGAACAATTTTTTTACAGGACATTTTAGATAGGCCTATGTTTCTGCTTATAATTTCCGACATTTTGGTAGGCTATTTGTTATAAGTCATATATCTATAATTAGATACATGCAGCTTCTCTTCTGTCATTACTTGTTGCCCTAGAAGACTAAATAAACCCCTGCTCACCAGAATAATGACATAAATTGATAGAACAAATGCTTCATTCTAGCTGCCATGGTAAAGTTAGTTTTCTCGTTCCTCCTTCATCTATACTTCTCTCAGGCAGCAAAGTTGTTTAGGGACCGGGGAGAAAATGCAATAACAAAAAAATATACACTACCGGTCAAACGTTTCAGAACACCTACTCATTCAAGGGTTTTTCTTTATTTTTGCTATTTTCTACATTGTAGAATAATAGTGAAGACATCACAACTATGAAATAACACATGTGGAATCATGTAGAAACCAAAAAAGTGTTAAACAAATCGAAATATATTTTGTGTTTGAGATTCTTCAAATAGCCACGCTTTGCCTTGATGACAGCTTTGCACACTCTTAGCATTGTCTCAACCAGCTTCACCTGGAATGCTTTTCTAACAGTCTTGAAGGAGTTCCCACATATGCTGAGCACTTGTTGGCTGCTTTTCCTTCACTCTGCGGTCCGACTCATCCCAAACCATTTCAATTTGGTTGAGGTCGGGGGATTGTGGAGGCCAGGTAATCTGATGCAGCACTCCATCACTCTCCTTCTTGGTAAAATAGCCCTTACACAGCCTGGAGGTGTGTTGGGTCATTGTCCTGTTGAAAAACAAATGATAGTCCCACTAAGCCCATACCAGATGGGATGGCGTATCGCTGCAGAATGCTGTAGTAGCCATGCTGGTTAAGCGTGCCTTGAATTCTAAATAAATCACAGACAGTGTCACCAGCAAACGCATTAAGGCAAAGGGTGGCTATTTGAAGAATCTCAAATATAAAATATATTTAACACTTTTTTGGTTAGGGTTAGGGTTATTTCATAGTTTTGATGTCTTCACTATTATTCTACAATGTAGAAACTAGTAAAAATAAAGATAAACCCTTGAATGAGTAGGTGTTCTGAAACTTTTGACCGGTAGTGTATACAGTGAGGGAAACAAGTATTTGATCCCCTGCTGATTTTGTACGTTTGCCCACTGACAAAGAAATTATCAGTCTATAATTTTAATGGTAGGTTTATTTGAACAGTGAGAGACAGAATAACAACCAAAAAATCCAGAAAAACCCATGTCAAAAATGTTATAAATTGATTTGCATTTTAATGAGGGAAATAAGTATTTGACCCCCTCTCAATCAGAAAGATTTCTGGCTCCCAGGTGTCTTTTATACAGGTAACGAGCTGAGATTAGAGCACACTCTTAAAGGGAGTGCTCCTAATCTCAGTTTGTTACCTGTATAAAAGACACCTGTCCACAGAAGCAATCAATCAATCAGATTCCAAACTCTCCACCATGGCCAAGACCAAAGAGCTATCCAAGGATGTCAGGGACAAGATTGTAGACCTACACAAGGCTGGAATGGGCTACAAGACCATCGCCAAGCAGCTTGGTGAGAAGGTGACAACAGTTGGTGCGATTATTCGCAAATGGAAGAAACACAAAATAACTGTCAATCTCCCTCGGTCTGGGGCTCCATGCAAGATCTCACCTCGTGGAGTTGCAATGATCATCAGAACGGTGAGGAATCAGCCCAGAACTACACGGGAGGATCTTGTCAATGATCTCAAGGCAGCTGGGACCATAGTCACCAAGAAAACAATTGGTAACACACTACGCCGTGAAGGACTGAAATCCTGCAGCGCTCACAAGGTCCCCCTGCTCAAGAATGCACAAATACAGGGCCGTCTGAAGTTTGCCAATGAACATCTGAATGATTCAGAGGAGAACTGGGTGAAAGTGTTGTGGTCAGATGAGACCAAAATGGAGCTCTTTGGCATCAACTCAACTCGCCGTGTTTGGAGGAGGAGGAATGCTGTCTATGACCCCAAGAACACCATCCCCACCGTCAAACATGGAGGTGGAAACACTATGCTTTGGGGGTGTTTTTCTGCTAAGGGGACATGACAACTTCACCGCATCAAAGGGACGATGGATGGGGCAATGTACCGTCAAATCTTGGGTGAGAACCTCCTTCCCTCAGCCAGGGCATTGAAAATGGTTAGTGGATGGGTATTCCAGCATGACAATGACCCAAAACACACGGCCAAGGCAACAAAGGAGTGGCTCAAGAAGAAGCACATTAAGGTCCTGGAGTGGCCTAGCCAGTCTCCAGACCTTAATCCCATAGAAAATCTGTGGAGGGAGCTGAAGGTTCAAGTTGCCAAACGTCAGCCTCGAAACCTTAATGACTTGGAGAAGATCTGCAAAGAGGAGTGGAACAAAATCCCTCCTGAGATGTGTGCAAACCTGGTGGCCAACTACAAGAAACGTCTGACCTCTGTGATTGCCAACAAGGGTTTTGCCACCAAGTACTAAGTCATGTTTTGCAGAGGGGTCAAATACTTATTTCCCTCATTAAAATGCAAATCAATTTATAGCATTTTTGACATGCGTTTTTCTGGATTTCTTTGTTGTTATTCTGTCTCTCACTGTTCAAATAAACCTACCATTAAAATTATAGACTGATCATTTCTTTGTCAGTGGGCAAACGTACAAAATCAGCAGGGGATCAAATACTTATTTCCCTCACTGTATATATGGAAATATTTTCCGGCCCACATTTCCAAATGACATCAGTTTGACCAGTTTTAAGGAAATTAAAAGCTTTTAAAATAACCCAACATGTTTTTGATAAGATTTCAGTTCGGCTTGGATGCATATTTAATGTGGTTGAAATACTATCGGCTTTTTTGATGCTGAGAAAGATAGCACCTCTACAGACGTTGCCGAACTGTTCATTCATTCTCTCAAGATGCTGAAATAAATAAAACATATTTCTCCACTCCCGAGTCAAAATGTACGTTTGGTCAAAATGTACATTTGGTCTATAGTTTTACTGCAAGAAATGCTTAATTCTGCAGGAGTTCATATTATATTAGGCTATATGAGAGTTTATGGACCTACAGTCAGTGTCTAGATTTCAGCTAGGCTACAATCCCATGTAATCCATCTGAACAGTACAGTTCCCTTGACGTGCCGTCTTGTGACTGTCGAATTTGTTTAGCGTCTCACAATCATCACACATAACGTAGCCGGCACTGCTATCATCCTCTTTTACCACTTCACCACATAACGTAGCCGGCACTGCTATCATCCTCTTTTACCACTTCACCACATAACGTAGCCGGCACTGCTATCATCCTCTTTTACCACTTCACCACATAACGTAGCCGCACTGCTATCATCCTCTTTACCACTTCACCACATAACGAGTCGGCACTGCTATCATCCTCTTTACCACTTCACCACATAACGTAGCCGGCACTGCTATCATCCTCTTTTACCACTTCACCACATAACGTAGCCGGCACTGCTATCATCCTCTTTTACCACTTCACCACATAACGTAGCCGGCACTGCTATCATCCTCTTTTACCACTTCACCACATAACGTAGCCGGCACTGCTATCATCCTCTTTACCACTTCACCACATAACGTAGCCGGCACTGCTATCATCCTCCTTTTACCACTTCACCACATAACGTAGCCGGCACTGCTATCATCCTCTTTTACCACTTCACCACATAACACAGCCGGCACTGCTATCATCCTCTTTTACCACTTCACCACATAACGTAGCCGGCACTGCTATCATCCTCTTTTACCACTTCACCACATAACGTAGCCGCACTGCTATCATCCTCTTTTACCACTTCACCACATAACGTAGCCGGCACTGCTATCATCCTCTTTTACCACTTCACCACATAACGTAGCCGGCACTGCTATCATCCTCTTTTACCACTTCACCACATAACGTAGCCGGCACTGCTATCATCCTCTTTTACCACTTCACCACATAACGTAGCGGCACTGCTATCATCCTCTTTACCACTTCACCACATAACGAGCCGGCACTGCTATCATCCTCTTTACCACTTCACCACATAACGTAGCCGGCACTGCTATCATCCTCTTTTACCACTTCACCACATAACGTAGCCGGCACTGCTATCATCCTCTTTTACCACTTCACCACATAACGTAGCCGGCACTGCTATCATCCTCCTTTTACCACTTCACCACATAACGTAGCCGGCACTGCTATCATCCTCCTTACCACTTCACCACATAACGTAGCCGGCACTGCTATCATCCTCTTTTACCACTTCACCACATAACGAGCCGGCACTGCTATCATCCTCTTTACCACTTCACCACATAACGAGCCGGCACTGCTATCATCCTCTTTTACCACTTCACCACATAACGAGCCGGCACTGCTATCATCCTCTTTTACCACTTCACCACATAACGCAGCCGCACTGCTATCATCCTCTTTTACCACTTCACCACATAACGTAGCCGGCACTGCTATCATCCTCTTTTACCACTTCACCACATAACGTAGCCGGCACTGCTATCATCCTCTTTTACCACTTCACCACATAACGTAGCCGGCACTGCTATCATCCTCTTTTACCACTTCACCACATAACGTAGCCGGCACTGCTATCATCCTCTTTTACCACTTCACCACATAACGTAGCCGGCACTGCTATCATCCTCTTTTACCACTTCACCACATAACGTAGCCGGCACTGCTATCATCCTCCTTTACCACTTCACCACATAACGTAGCCGGCACTGCTATCATCCTCTTTTACCACTTCACCACATAACGTAGCCGGCACTGCTATCATCCTCTTTTACCACTTCACCACATAACGTAGCCGGCACTGCTATCATCCTCTTTTACCACTTCACCACATTAGACTACTGTTCTGCCCGTCCCTTATTTTAACTCTCCATTTCGCAGCTTTTCTCTTCTTGAATTAAACTCTGACATTGTCCTTTTTGTCTCAGTGGTTCGATGTTAAGTTTCCAAAAGCATTTGGCAGTTGGTGTGTTTTTGGAGCTACGGTTAGTGTGCAGCCTAAAGGGCCTAATAGCAGATACAAATAATGAAAGAAAAACCTCAGACCCTAAACCTGCCCGCCACCCACCAGCCCTTCATCCACACAGACCCTAAACCTGCCCGCCACCCACCAGCCCTTCATCCACACAGACCCTAAACCTGCCCGCCGCCCACCAGCCCTTCATCCACACAGACCCTAAACCTGCCCGCCGCCCACCAGCCCTTCATCCACACAGACCCTAAACCTGCCCACCACCAACCAGCCCTTCATCCACACAGACCCTAAACCTGCCTGCCCACCACCAACCAGCCCTTCATCCACACAGACCCTAAACCTGCCCGCCGCCCACCAGCCCTTCATCCACACAGACCCTAAACCTGCCCGCCACCCACCAGCCCTTCATCCACACAGACCCTAAACCTGCCCGCCACCCACCAGCCCTTCATCCACACAGACCCTAAACCTGCCCGCCGCCCACCAGCCCTTCATCCACACAGACCCTAAACCTGCCCGCCGCCCACCAGCCCTTCATCCACAGACCCTAAACCTGCCCACCACCAACCAGCCCTTCATCCACACAGACCCTAAACCTGCCTGCCCACCATCAACCAGCCCTTCATCCACACAGACCCTAAACCTGCCCGCCGCCCACCAGCCCTTCATCCACACAGACCCTAAACCTGCCCGCCACCCACCAGCCCTTCATCCACACAGACCCTAAACCTGCCCGCCACCCACCAGCCCTTCATCCACACAGACCCTAAACCTGCCCACCACCAACCAGCCCCTTCATCCACACAGACCCTAAACCTGCCTGCCCACCATCAACCAGCCCTTCATCCACACAGACCCTAAACCTGCCTCCGCCGCCCACCAGCCCTTCATCCACACAGACCCTAAACCTGCCCGCCGCCCACCAGCCCTTCATCCACACAGACCCTAAACCTGCCCGCCACCCACCAGCCCTTCATCCACACAGACCCTAAACCTGCCCGCCGCCCACCAGCCCTTCATCCACACAGACCCTAAACCTGCCCGCCGCCCACAGCCCTTCATCCACACAGACCCTAAACCTGCCCACCACCAACCAGCCCTTCATCCACACAGACCCTAAACCTGCCTGCCCACCACCAACCAGCCCTTCATCCACACAGACCCTAAACCTGCCCGCCGCCCACCAGCCCTTCATCCACACAGACCCTAAACCTGCCCGCCGCCCACCAGCCCTTCATCCACACAGACCCTAAACCTGCCCACCACCAACCAGCCCTTCATCCACACAGACCCTAAACCTGCCCGCCACCCACCAGCCCTTCATCCACACAGACCCTAAACCTGCCTGCCCACCACCAACCAGCCCTTCATCCACACAGACCCTAAACCTGCCCGCCACCCACCAGCCCTTCATCCACACAGACCCTAAACCTGCCCGCCACCCACCAGCCCTTCATCCACACAGACCCTAAACCTGCCCGCCGCCCACCAGCCCTTCATCCACACAGACCCTAAACCTGCCCGGGCCGCCCACCAGCCCTTCATCCACACAGACCCTAAACCTGCCCACCACCAACCAGCCCTTCATCCACACAGACCCTAAACCTGCCCGCCACCCACCAGCCCTTCATCCACACAGACCCTAAACCTGCCTGCCCACCACCAACCAGCCCTTCATCCACACAGACCCTAAACCTGCCCGCCACCCACCAGCCCTTCATCCACACAGACCCTAAACCTGCCCGCCACCCACCAGCCCTTCATCCACACAGACCCTAAACCTGCCCGCCGCCCACCAGCCCTTCATCCACACAGACCCTAAACCTGCCTGCCCGCCGCCCACCAGCCCTTCATCCACACAGACCCTAAACCTGCCCGCCGCCCACCAGCCCTTCATCCACACAGACCCTAAACCTGCCCGCCGCCCACCAGCCCTTCATCCACACAGACCCTAAACCTGCCCGCCGCCCCACCAGCCCTTCATCCACACAGACCCTAAACCTGCCCGCCGCCCACCAGCCCTTCATCCACACAGACCCTAAACCTGCCCACCACCAACCAGCCCTTCATCCACACAGACCCTAAACCTGCCCGCCACCCACCAGCCCTTCATCCACACAGACACTAAACCTGCCTGCCCACCACCAACCAGCCCTTCATCCACACAGACCCTAAACCTGCCCGCCACCCACCAGCCCTTCATCCACACAGACCCTAAACCTGCCCGCCACCCACCAGCCCTTCATCCACACAGACCCTAAACCTGCCCGCCACCCACCAGCCCTTCATCCACACAGACCCTAAACCTGCCTGGCCCACCACCAACCAGCCCTTCATCCACACAGACCCTAAACCTGCCCGCCGCCCACCAGCCCTTCATCCACACAGACTCTAAACCTGCCCGCCACCCACCAGCCCTTCATCCACACAGACCCTAAACCTGCCCGCCGCCCACCAGCCCTTCATCCACACAGACCCTAAACCTGCCCGCCGCCCACCAGCCCTTCATCCACACAGACCCTAAACCTGCCCACCACCAACCAGCCCTTCATCCACACAGACCCTAAACCTGCCTGCCCACCACCAACCAGCCCTTCATCCACACAGACCCTAAACCTGCCCGCCGCCCACCAGCCCTTCATCCACACAGACCCTAAACCTGCCCGCCGCCCACCAGCCCTTCATCCACACAGACCCTAAACCTGCCCACCACCAACCAGCCCTTCATCCACACAGACCCTAAACCTGCCCGCCACCCACCAGCCCTTCATCCACACAGACCCTAAACCTGCCTGCCCACCACCAACCAGCCCTTCATCCACACAGACCCTAAACCTGCCCGCCACCCACCAGCCCTTCATCCACACAGACCCTAAACCTGCCCGCCACCCACCAGCCCTTCATCCACACAGACCCTAAACCTGCCCGCCGCCCACCAGCCCTTCATCCACACAGACCCTAAACCTGCCTGCCCGCCGCCCACCAGCCCTTCATCCACACAGACCCTAAACCTGCCCGCCGCCCACCAGCCCTTCATCCACACAGACCCTAAACCTGCCCGCCGCCCACCAGCCCTTCATCCACACCGACCCTAAACCTGCCCGCCGCCCACCAGCCCTTCATCCACACAGACCCTAAACCTGCCCGCCGCCCACCAGCCCTTCATCCACACAGACCCTAAACCTGCCCACCACCAACCAGCCCTTCATCCACACAGACCCTAAACCTGCCCGCCACCCACCAGCCCTTCATCCACACAGACCCTAAACCTGCCTGCCCACCACCAACCAGCCCCTTCATCCACACAGACCCTAAACCTGCCCGCCACCCACCAGCCCTTCATCCACACAGACCCTAAACCTGCCCGCCACCCACCAGCCCTTCATCCACACAGACCCTAAACCTGCCCGCCACCCACCAGCCCTTCATCCACACAGACCCTAAACCTGCCTGCCCACCACCAACCAGCCCTTCATCCACACAGACCCTAAACCTGCCCGCCACCCACCAGCCCTTCATCTACACAGACCCTAAACCTGCCTGCCCACCACCAGCCCTTCATCCACACAGACCCTAAACCTGCCCGCCACCCACCAGCCCTTCATCCACACAGACCCTAAACCTGCCCGCCACCCACCAGCCCTTCATCCACACAGACCCTAAACCTGCCCACCACCCACCAGCCCTTCATCCACACAGACCCTAAACCTGCCCGCCACCCACCAGCCCTTCATCCACACAGACCCTAAACCTGCCCACCACCAACCAGCCCTTCATCCACACAGACCCTAAACCTGCCCACCACCAACCAGCCCTTCATCCACACAATATTTCATGACCCTAAACCTGCCCGCCCCGCGGATATAACCACAGGGACTGGTTATGAGTCAACCCGCGCATCACCAGTGTGTGTGTGTGTGTGTGTGTGTGTGTGTGTGTGTGTGTGTGTGTGTGTGTGTGTGTGTGTGTGTGTGTGTGTGTGTGTGTGTGTGTGTGTGTGTGTGTGTGTGTGTGTGTGTGTGTGTGTGTGTGCGCGTGTTTATGTGATTGCTAGCTGACCTTGTTAAAGGTAAGAAGGAGTTCATTCTTCTGTCTGTTTTAAATGTGTTTCTGTTTCCTCAACCTTTTATTTGTTTGTGCTTGTCATTTTATACTACATGTTTTTCCTCCAGTATAAAGCTGTCTTTGTAAAATGTGTGATTGACAGTGGTTCAGCTAGCTCCTTCTCCTGTCCAGTGACGTAGAAAAAGTATTTGCCTCCTTTCTAATTTTCTCTATTTTTGATACTGAAATATGCAAAAATAGAGAATATCAGAAAGGTGGAAAAACGTTTTCGCTGTATGTGTGTGTCTATATTTCAAGTGACTGTGTGTTGTTAAGGACCTACGTATGTACAGCTCCTGGGGCGATCAGTGAAAGTCCAATCCCCAGCATTGTGTTAGTTGTGGTATATTATCAACACAGTGAAGACTTCCAAGGCCTCTGGCAGGTTAGAGAGTTAGAGAGCCCAGCCCTGTTGTGCCTGTCTGGGCTGGTCCCTCCACCTTGGTGCTTACCTGAGGAATTCTGCCTCTTCAGACTCTTTCTATCTCCATTTATACCAGGGCAATAGCTCCACGCTCACACAAAGGGAAGGGTATACAAACCTTATCCCCTCTCCTCCACCCTCCCCTTCTTTTGGTGAAACATAATCAGTAGTCTTTGAACCAGGGCTTTGGGTCTTTGGGTCTTTGTACCCTCCTGGAGTCTCCTTTCCTTCCAGCAGAACGTTTGGACTCCGTCCTAAATGGCACCCAATTCTCTATGTACTGCCGTACTTTTGACTAGAGGCATATGTACTGCCGTACTTTTGACTAGAGGCATATGTACTGCCGTACTTTTGACTAGAGGCATATGTACTGCCGTACTTTTGACTAGAGGCATATGTACTGCCGTACTTTTGACTAGAGGCACATGTACTGCAGTACTTTTGACTAGAGGCATATGTACTGCCTTACTTTTGACTAGAGGCACAAGTACTGCAGTACTTTTGACTAGAGGCACATGTACTGCAGCACTTTTGAGTAGAGGCACATGTACTGCGGTACATTTGACTATAGGCATATGTACTGCCGTACTTTTGACTAGAGGCATATGTACTGCAGTACCATTGACTAGAGGCCCATGTACAACAGTACCTTTGGCTGGAGGCCCATGTACCACAGTACCTTTGGCTAGAGGCCCATGTACCACAGTACCTTTGACTAGAGGCCTATGTCAAAAGTAGGGTGCCCTGGGCAAAAGTAGTGCACTACAGATGCAGGATCTTAATTTGATCACTCCTTTATTGCTGAGAATTTTCCAGCAAAGCAGAAAATGTAAACTTGTAGTGTATTTGAGTTTTAAAAGGCTTCTATAGTTATTCATTTCCACTTTGACATTTCTAAATTGATTTGCCCCCTACAAAAATGCCCATTCATTATAATCCACATAATAATTCACATATCCTGTTGCTGCAGGATTATTTTCCTGCTCTAGCAAACTGGCTCAAATGCAGATCCTACATCTGTACATAGGGAATTGGGAGCCATTTGGGATTTAGGCTTAGTTGCTATGGTGACTGCTAGGCTGGGATGGCTGGCAGCACGCAGAGTTCAGGAGTGTGCGTGTGTGTGTGTGTGTGTGTGTGTGCGTGTGTGCGTGTCTGTGTCTGTGTCTGTGTGTGTGTGTGTGCGTGTCTGTGTCTGTGTGTGTGTGTGTGTGTGTGTGTGTGTGTGTGTGTGTGTGTGTGTGTGTGTGTGTGTGTGTGTGTGTGTGTGTGTGTGTGTGTGTACAGGGATAGTAGATGATTGCATTATAAACACAGCACCACCCTGTTCTGCTGGGTGTGTGATATATTGACGAGGAGGAGACGGCTATATTCTGTAGCCTCGAGTGGTGAAGTGGGCTTGGCAGGCAGGAAGTACTATTGCTCACCTGGCTGATGATTAGGGCAGGACCATCCCAGAAGGAATGAACTTCTTTAGGAAAAAAGCCCTAATGTTGGAAACAAACATCAGCATGTTGTCATCCAGGGTCACATGTATTTATTTTCCAAGCTAAAGCACACAATATTTTACATACAGCAGGTTTTTTTAAAGGACCAAAGAGTTCGGTCTGCTTTGTGTTTTCATTTTTGCCATGGATGAATATGGTCCCAGCCTTAATGATACTACAACAACAGAACAAATTAAATCAGAACAAACCAAGGATGGTGACTGAGAATGACGCACTAACAAGCCTCTATTCTTCTAACCACTGTCCTGTTCAGTAGGCTACTGGGAAGGACAACTGACAACTGGTAATGCCCCAGTGCTCTGAAAACCCCCCGTATGACAACTGGTAAATCAAATAAAAATCGAATCAAATGTTATTTGTCACATACACGTGTTTAGCAGATGTTATAGCGGGTTTAGCGAAATGCTTGTGCTTCTAGCTCCGACAGTGCAGTAATATCTAACAAGTCATATCTAACAATTTCACAACATATACCCAATACACACAAATCTAGTAAGGAACGGAATTTAAGAATATATACATATATGGACAAGCAATGACAGAGCGGCATGGACTAAGATACAGTAGAATATTATAGAATACAGTATATACATATGAGATGAGTAGTGCAAGATATGGAAACATTATTAAAGTGACTAGTGTTCCATTTCTTAAAGTGGCCAGTGATTTCAATAGGCAGCAGCAGCCTCTAATGTGCTAGTGATGGCTATTTAACAGTCTGATGGCCTTGAGATAGAAGCAGTTTTTCATTCTCTCTGTCCCAGCTTTGATGCACCTGTACTGACCTCGCCTTCTGGATGATAGCGGGGTGAACAGGCAGTGGCTCGGGTGGTTGATGTCCTTGATTATCTTTTTGGCCTTCCTGTGACATCGGGTGTTGTATGTGTCTTGGGGGGCGGGTAGTTTGCCCCCGGTAATGCGTTCGGCAGACCGCACCACCCTCTGGAGAGCCCTGCGGTTGTGGGCTGTGCAGTTGCCGTACCAGGCGGTGATACAGCCCGACAGGATGCTCTCAATTGTGCATTTGTAAAAGTTTGTGAGGGTTTTAGGTGATAAACCAAATTTCTTCAGCCTCCTGAGGTTGAAGAGGCTCTGTTGCGCCTTCTTCACCACACTGTCTGCGTGGGTGGACCATTTCAGTTTGTCAGTGATGTGTACGCCAAGGAACTTGAAGCTTTCCACCTTCTCCACTGCGGTCCCGTCAATGTGGATAGGGGGGTGCACCCTCTGCTGTTTCCTGAAGTCCACGATCATCTCCTTTGTTTTGTTGATGTTGAGTGAGAGGTTATTTTCCTGGCACCACACTCCCAGAGACCTCACCTCCTCCCTGTAGGCGGTCTCGTCATTGTTGGTAATCAAGCCTACTATTGTTGTGTCGTCTGCAAACTTGATGATTGAGTTGGAGGCGTGAGTGGCCACGCAGTCATGGGTGAACAGGGAGTACAGCACCCTTGTGGGGCCCCAGTGTTGAGGATCAGCGAAGTGGAGATGTTGTTTCCTACCTTCACCACCTGGGGGCGGCCCGTCAGGAAGTCCAGGACCCAGTTGCACAGGGCGGGGTTCAGACCCAGGGCCTCTAGCTTAATGATGAGCTTGGAGGGTACTATGGTGTTGAATGTTGAGCTGTAGTCATATAACAGCATTGGTGGCCATCTTGAAGCATGTGGGGACAGCAGACTGGGATAGGGAGAGATTGAATATCTCCATAAACACACCAGCCAGCTGGTCTGCGCATGCTCTGAGGACGCGGCTAGGGATGCCGTCTGGGCCGGCAGCCTTGCGGGGGTTAACATGCTTAAATGTCTTAATCACGTCGGCCATTGAGAAGGAGAGGCCACAGTCCTTGGTAGTGGGCCTTGTCAGTGGCACTGTGTTATCCTCAAAGCGGGCGAAGAAGGTGTTTAGCTTGTCTGGAAGCGAGACGTTGGTGTCGGTGACGTGGCTGGTTTTCCTTTTGTAGTACGTGATTGTCTGTAGACCCTGCCACATACGTCTCGTGTCTGAGCCTTTGAATTGCGACTCCACTTTGTCTCTATACTGATGTTTTGCCAGTTTAATTGCCTTGCGGAGGGAATGACTACACTGTTTGTATTCTGCCATATTCCCAGTCACCTTGCCATGGTTAAATGTGGTGGTTCGTGCGTTCAGATTTGCGCGAATGCTGCCATCTATCCACGGTTTCTGGTTAGGGTAGGTTTTAATAGTCACAGTGGGCACAACATCACCTATACACTACCTGATAAACTCAGTCACCGTTTCAGTGTACAGTCGTGGTCAAAAGTTTTGAGAATGACACAAGTATTGGTCTTCACAAAGTTTGCTGCTTAAGTGTTTTTTGATATTTTTCTCAGATGTTACTATGGTATACTGAAGTATAATTACAAGCATTCCATAAGTGTCAAAGGCTTTTATTGACAATTGCATTAAGTTTATGCAAAGAGTCAATATTTGCAGTATTGACCCTTCTTTTTCAAGACCTCTGCAATCCGCCCTGGCATGCTGTCAATTAACTTCTGGGCCACATCCTGACTGATGGCAGCCCATTCTTGCGTAATCAATGCTTGGAGTTTGTCAGAATTTGTGGGATTTTGTTTGTCCACCCGCCTCTTGAGGATTGACCACATGTTCTCAATGGGATTAAGGTCTGGGGAGTTTCCTGGCCATGGAGCCAAAATGTCGATGTTTTGTTCCCCGAGCCACTTAGTTTTCACTTTTGCCTTATGGCAAGGTGCTTCATCATGCTGGAAAAGGCATTGGTCGTCACCAAACTGTTCATGGATGGTTGGAAGAAGTTGCTCTCGGAGGATGTGTTGGTACCATTCTTTATTCATGGCTGTGTTCTTAGGCAAAATTGTGAGTGAGCCCACTCCCTTGGCTGAGAAGCAACCCCACACATGAATGGTCTCAGGATGCTTTACTGTTGGCATGACACAGGACTGATGGTAGCGCTCACCTTGTCTTCTCCGGACAAGCTTTTTTCCGGATGCCCCAAACAATTGGAAAGGGGATTCATCAGAGAAAATGACTTTACCCCAGTCCTCAGCAGTCCAATCCCTGTACCTTTTGCAGAATATCAGTCTGTCCCTGATGTTTTACCTGGAGATTAGTGGCTTCCTCGCTGCCCTTCTTGACACCAGGCCATCCTCCAAAAGTATTCGCCTCACTGTGCGTGCAGATGCACTTACACCTGCCTGCTGCCATTCCTGAGCAAGCTCTGCACTGGTGGTGCCCCGATCCCGCAGCTGAATCAACTTTAGGAGTAGGTCCTGGCGCTTGCTGGACTTTCTTGGGCGCCCTGAAGACTTCTTCACAACAATTGAACCTCTCTCCTTGAAGTTCTTGATGATCCGATAAATGGTTGATTTAGGTGCAATCTTACTAGCAGCAATATCCTTGCCTGTGAAGCCCTTTTTGTGCAAAGCAATGATGACGGCACGTGTTTCCTTGCAGGTAACAATGGTTAACAGAGGAAGAACAATGATTTCAAGCACCACCCTCCTTTTAAAGCTTCCAGTCTGTTATTCTAACTCTATCAGCATGACAGAGTGATCTCCAGCCTTGTCCTCGTCAACACTCTCACCTGTGTTAATGAGAGAATCACTGACATGATATCAGCTGGTCCTTTTGTGGCAGGGCTGAAATGCAGTGGGAATGTTTTTTGGGATTAAGTTCATTTTCATGGCAAAGAGGGACTTTGCAATTAATTGCAATTCATCTGATCACTCTTCATAACATTTCTGGAGTATATGCACATTTCCATCATAAAAACCGAGGCAGCAGACTTTGTGAAAATTAATATTTGTGTAATTCTCAAAACTTTTGACCACGACTGTATACGTCTAAATTATTTTTGGAAGCTACCCGGAACATATCCCAGTCCGCGTGATCAAATAAATCTTGAAGCGTGGATTCCGATTGGTCAGACCAGCATTGAATAGTCCTTAGCACGGGTACTTCCTGTTTGAGTTACTGCCTATAGGAAGGGAGAAGCAAAAAGGAGTCATGGTCAGATTTGCCGAAAGGAGGGCGGCGGAGGGCGTTATAACCATCCCGGAAGTTCGAATAGCAATGGTCGAGGATTTTAGCAGCGCGAGTACAACAGTCGATATGTTGATAGAACTTTGGCAGCCTAGTCCTCAAATTTTGCTTTGTTAAAATCCCTGGTTACAATAAATGCAGCCTCAGGATATGTGGTTTCCAGTTTGCATAAGGTCCAGTGAAGTTCTTTGAGGGCTGTCGTGGTATCGGCTTGAGGGGGTATATACACGGCCGTGACTATAACCAAAGAGAATTATCTTGGGAGATAATACGGTCAGCATTTGATTGTGAGGTATTCTAGGTCAAGGGTGAACAGAAGGACTCGAGTTCCTGTATGTTACTACAATTACACCATGAGTCGTTAATCATGAAACACACACCTCCGCCCTTCTGCTTCCCGGAGAGATATTTATTCCTGTCTGCGCGATGAACTGAGAACCCATCTGGCTATACCGATTCCGACAGAATATCCCAAGAGAGCCATGTTTCCGTGAAACAGAATATGTTACAGGCCTTCATGTCTCTCTGGAAAGGAATCCTTGCCCGTAGTTCGTCGACTTTGTTAACCAAAGACTGAACATTAGCGAGTAAAATACTTGGGGAAGCGGTGGGTGGTGTGCGCGCCTCCTAAGTCGAACCAGCAGGCTGCTCCGAGTGCCACATCCTCCACCGGCGATGTTTTGGGTCAGCCGCTGGAATCAGTTAAGTTGCCCTGGGGAGCGCAAACAAATGATCTGCTTCGGGAAAGTCGTATTCCTGGTCGTAATGCTGGTGAGTTACCGCCACTCTGATATCCAATAGTTTTTCCCGGCTGTATGTAATGATGCAAAACACTTTCTGAGCTAATAATGTAAAAAAATAATACATAAAAAAACAAAATACTGCAAAGTTTCCTAAGAGCTGGAAGGAAGTACTGTTGTGTTTGGCAGGCAGGAAGTACTGTTGAGTTTGGCAGGCAGGAAGTACTGTTGTGTTTGGCAGGCAGGAAGTACTGTTGAGTTTGGCAGGCAGGAAGTACTGTTGTGTTTGGCAGGCAGGAAGTACTGTTGTGTTTGGCAGGCAGGAAGTACTGTTGTGTTTGGCAGGCAGGAAGTACTGTTGAGTTTGGCAGGCAGGAAGTACTGTTGAGTTTGGCAGGCAGGAAGTACTGTTGTGTTTGGCGGGCAGGAAGTACTGTTGTGTTTGGCAGGCAGGAAGTACTGTTGTGTTTGGCAGGCAGGAAGTTATGTTGTGTTTGGCAGGCAGGAAGTACTGTTGAGTTTGGCAGGCAGGAAGTACTGTTGTGTTTGGCAGGCAGGAGGTACTGTTGTGTTTGGCAGGCAGGAAGTACTGTTGTGTTTGGCAGGCAGGAAGTACTGTTGAGTTTGGCAGGCAGGAAGTACTGTTGAGTTTGGCAGGCAGGAAGTACTGTTGTGTTTGGCAGGCAGGAAGTACTGTTGTGTTTGGCAGGCAGGAAGTACTGTTGTGTTTGGCAGGCAGGAAGTACTGTTGCTCAAGATGTGTTCCTGAGGGCTCACCTGGCTGACGATAGAACATTAGATCATTGCATGCATCTATAATCACATTTGCGCAGTGGCATACAGTTGAGCGGACATGTTTTTAGGATTTCCACACATTGGGATTTTTTTTAGCAGGGTGCGGAAAAAAATGGGCCTTTTTATAAATGCATTTCATGCAATTCTACGTAATTTACATGATAGACATTAGCAGAACATTTTTTGACACCACACAAATGGCCAAATGCAGACTAGCAGGCAAGCATTTATAATAATTTGTTTTATCATGATTATTATTGTATATCATTTGTTATTATTGTAGCCTATTTATTAATCTAAACCTTAAATGTGCTAAACGTGTTTTGATTAATTCTGTTGAGACATTTTCTAAATTAAGTTATTTTTAATAATATACTAAATACTTCAAAGGCTCTAAATTTAAAAAGTAATCCAATAAGTAATCATCTAGTTTTTATCTGTAATCTGATGACAATACGTTTGCTGATAATGTAACTGATTAGTTAGTTTTTTTGTAATCAGATTACATGTAATCAAATACTCATTAACCCAGTTAAAGTAGATGCATTACAAGACAAAAGGACACCTGCTCGTCGAATATCTCAGTCCAAAATCCTGGCCATTAATATGGAGTTGGTCCCCCCCTTTGCTGCTATAACAGCCTCCACTCTTCTGGGAAGGCTTTCCACTAGATGTTGGAACATTGCTGTGGGGACTTGCTTCCATTCAGCCACAAGAGCGTTAGTGAGGTTGGGCACTGATGTTGGGCGATTAGGCCTGGCTCGCAGTCGGCGTTCCAATTCATCTCAAAGGTGTTCAATGGGGTTGAGGTCAGGGCTCTGTGCAGGCCAGTCAAGGTCTTCCACATCGATCTCGACAAACCATTTCTGTATGGACCTCGCTTTGTGCACGGGGGCATTGTCATGCTGAAACAAGAAGGGCCTTCCCCCAACTGTTGCCACAAAGATGGAAGCACAGAATCATCTAGAATGTCATTGTATGCTGTAGAGTTAAGATTTCCCTTCACTGGAACTAAGGGGCCTAGCCCGAACCGTGAAAAACAACCCCAGAACATTATTCCTCCTCCACCAAACCTTACAGTTGGCACTATGCATTGGGGCAGGTAGCGTTCTCCTGGCATCCGCCAAACCCAGATTTGTCCGTCGGACTGCCAGATGGTGAAGCGTGATTCATCACTCCAGAGAATGCGTTTCCACTGCTCCAGAGTCCAATGGCAGCGAGCTTTACACCACTCCAGCCGACGCTTGGCATTGCGCATGGTGATCTTAGGCTTGGGTGTGGCTACTCGGCCATGGAAACCCATTTCAAGAAGCTCCCGACGAACAGTTCTTGTGCTGCCGTTGCTTCCAGAGACAGTTTGGAACTCGGTAGTGAGTGTTACAACCGAGGACAGACGATTTTTATGCGCTTCAGCACTCGGCGGTCCTGTTCTGTGAGCTTGTGTGGCCTACCACTTCGCGGCTGAGCCGCTGTTGCTCCTAGACGTTTCCACTTTACAATAACAACACTTACAGTTGACCGCACAGTAGGTTAGTGGCACCTTAACGGAATGAGTGGAATGGTATCAAATACATGAAACATGGTTTACATCTGTTTGATGTCATTCCATATGCGCCATTCCAGCCATTATTATGAGCCGTCCTCCCCTCAGCAGCCTCCACTGGTTGACCCGGGGCAGCTCTAGCAGGGCAGAAATTTGACAAACTGACTTGTTGGAAAGGTGGCATCCTATGACGTTGCCACGTTGAAAGTCACTGAGCTCTTCAGTAAGGCCATTCTACTGCCAATGTTTGTCTATGGAGATTGCATGGCTGTGTTCTCGATTTTATACAACTGTCAGCAAAGGGTGTGGCTGTAATAGCCAAATCCACTAATTTGAAGGGGTGTCCACATACTTTTGTATATTACATTTACATTTTAGTCATTTAGCAGACACTCTTATCCAGAGCGACTTACAGAAGCAATTAGGGTTAAGTGCCTTGCTTAAGGGCACATCGACAGATTTTTCACCTAGTCGGCTCGGGGATTAGAACCAGCGACCTTTCGGTTACTGGCACAACGCTCTTAACCACTAAGCCACCTGCCGCCACCATATATAGTGTAGGTTATAAGTAGGCCTTTTGTAAAATAAATATAATTAGCCTATTACTGTCATTTGTTGGCTTTTCAATACATCCTGTTCAAAACCTGTTGTGAAGATTTAAACCAGTTCGGGGTTTTGTTTTCATTCATCAGCGACACAGTCACCAAAAAATACATAATAATGTGATGCCAATAGTGTCTTTCAAAACTTATCCGAATCAAACACCGTGGATTGATGGCAGCCTTGTAGGGAAACTGAAGGAGACAGATCCTGCTTATAAACACGGCAAGGAGACCGGTGACAGTAGTATGGTTGAACAGCACAACTACGACTTCCGCAGATCGATCAAGATGCCGAGACACAAGTGTAGGGACAAAATGGAGGAGCGTTTCAGCGGGTCGGACACGAGGCGTATGTGGCAGGGGGGTTCCAACCATCACGGATTACAAAAGGAAAGCCCCTGAGGACAACTAGGGCTACGTGCTTACGGTCTCCGCGGAGGACGTATGGAAGTCATTCAAGCGTGTTAACCCTCGCAAGGCTGCCGGCCCAGACGGCATCCCTAGCCCCGCCCTCAGAGCATGTGCAGACCAGCTAGCTGTTGAGTTTTCAGACTTTTTCAATCTCTCTAGCTCAGGCTGTTATCCCCACCTGCTTCAAGATGTCCACTATCATCAAGAAAGGGAAAGTAACTGAACTGAATGACTACCGACCCGTAGCACTCACTTCCATCATAACGAAGTGCTTTGAGAGGCTAGTCAAAGACCATATCACCTCCTCCCTCCCCGACACACTCAACCCTCTCCAATTCACCTACCGGCCTGACAGCTCCACGGACGACGCAATCGCCATCACACTGCACACTGCCCTCACCCACCTGGACAAAAGGAATGCATATGTGAGGATGCTGTTCATCGACTACAGCTCGGCCTTCAATACCATAGTGCCCTATAAGCTCATTACAAAGCTCACGGCACTGGGACTGACCTCCTCCCTATGCATATGAGTCCTGACCCTCCTAACGGGCCGCCCCCAGGTGGTGAAGGTAGGGAACATTACCTCCTCGACACTGATTCTCAACACGGGGCCCCACCAGGGTGCATCCTCAGTCCCCTCCTGTATTCCCTGTATACCCACGACTGCTTGGCCTCACACAGTAGTAGACCTGATTACCAACAACGACGAGACGAACTGCAGGGAGGAAGTAGGCACTCTGACGGCGTGGTGCCAGGTAAACAACCTCTCCCTCAACGTCAGTCTGACGCGTGTGCAGGACCTCCTCAAGTCATCTGACGCGTGGTGCCAGGCAACAACTCTCTCGTGGTGCCAGGTAAACAACCTCTCCCTCAACGTCAGTCTGACGGCGTGGTGCCAGGTAAACAACCTCTCCCTCAATGTCAGTCTGACGGCGTGGTGCCAGGTAAACAACCTCTCCCTCAATGTCAGCAAAACAAAGGAGCTGATTGTGGACTTCAGGAGGAACCAGACTGGGCAAGCACCCATCTTCATCAACGGGGCCGCCGTGGAGACGGTCAAAAACGTCAAGTTCCTCGGCGTACACATCTACGATGAGCTGAAATGGTCAAACCACACGGACACCGTGGTGAATGGCGACACGACAGCGACTCTTCAACCTCAGGATGCTGAAGAAATTTGGCCTGTCCCCGAGGGCACTCACAGTGCTCTACAGGAGCACCATCGAGAGCATACTGTCGGGCTGCATCACGGCCTGGTATGGCAACCCCACCGCTGACCGCAAGGCTCTACAGAGGGTGGTGTGCTCAGCCGAACACACCACTGGGTGCTCACTGCAAGGCCCTCCAGGACACCTACAACACCACCAGGTGTCGCAGGAAGGTCAAGAAGATCATCAAGGACCTCAGCCACCTGGGCCAAGGCCTGTTCTCCCCACTTCCATCACTCAGACCCGGCCGGTATAGGAGCATCATGGGAAAAAACTGACTGGCCAATAGCTTCTACCCCCAGACCATCAGGCTGCTGAACAGCCACTAGGGAGCTACCTGGTGCCCCTGTCCCACCAGACTTCCACTTACCCCATAATGGACATTTATCATTGCTACAGTTGTAAATTTATATTTATTAACTTTACATACTGTATAGCTAGCTAAATGAATTAAATATCACGAGTTTGCGAACTTCATATTAGCTAGTTAGCTAGCTACCTTGATGTATTTTATCGTTGTAACTAAATGCATTTGTAGCTAGGTAGGTAGCTAGCTAACAGCCATGGAAGAGGGTGAAAGGATTAGCTAGCACTTCCAGCTGTCAGAGAAGGGAGAGTAGGTTCTGGATAGAGCAGGATAACATTATGAAAATCATTTCCAGTTCCAGTCCCTAGCGAGAAACTGAGGACAGAGATTTTTACATTTTAGTCATTTTTAGCAGACGCTCTTATCCAGAGCGACTTACAGTTAGTGAGTGCATACATTTTTTTTTTTTTTTCATACTGGCCCCCCGTGGGAATCGAACCCACAACCCTGGCGTTGCAAACGGCCATGCTCTACCAACTGAGCTACAGGAACAATAATATTCAGGGCTGTCTAATTTGAGTATAATGATCCAGGCTCTGTCGTAGCCGGCCGCGACCGGGAGACCCATGGGGCGGCGCACAATTGGCCCAGCGTCGTCCAGGGTAGGGGAGGGAATGGCCGGCAGGGGATGTAGCTCAGTTGGTAGAGCATGGCGTTTGCAACGACAGGGTTGTGGGTTCGATAAAATAATGTATGTGCTAACTGTAAGTCGCTCTGGATAAGAGCGTCTGCTAAATGACTAAAAATGTAAATGTAAATGTATATAATGCAGCCTGTTTCTTTGTGATGTTTTCTGTCCTAGGATAGAGAGCCGTGAAACCCTGTCTGCAGAGGAAGAGGTCCCAGTGAATGTCCCAACAGAATAAGGGTAAGTCCATGTACACCGTGGATAATGTATACCTAACTATGTTAGCTTCATTTTGTAGACAGTTTAAAAGTCACACAGTGTATAAACCTATCACAACTGGAGCAGGCCAACCCTGCTGGGTGTGCAGGCTTCTGTTCCAACCCAGCACTAACACACCTGATTCAATGTATCAAACCTAATTGGTTGATCATCAAGTGTGCTATTACTAGGCTGTGACAGAAGTCTGCTCCCCCCAGTAGATCAGGGATCAGTGGAGCGAGGTTGGCCACCGCTGGTATTGACTTTTTATTTTGTTCACCTGAAATTATGCTTTAGTGAGATTAGCCTGCTTAACCTTTACACATGAGTTAGCCTACTAGTACACTTTGAAAGGATATGAAATAGTGTCGATTGTTTGAAGTTAAATGTTTAAACTTGGTTTTACTTGTTAACTTAACTATTATTCAAGTTGAACTAGTGTTGATGTTGATTAATCACAGATCACAGTCCTGCTATACAGAAGGGAATCTGTCTCTAATGTGTCTGTGTTGCTATACAGAGGGGAAGGGAATCTGTCTCTAATGTGTCTGTGTGTCTGTGTGTCTGTGTGTCTGTGTGTCTGTGTTTCTGTGTGTCTGTGTTTCTGTGTTTTATTCTCACGTGATCATTACCTTTTTGTTCAGTCATAAGCTCTCCAATTAGCTTTATTTGTCAGCCATGTGAACCTGTTTTGCAGCTGATAATGGAATGGGAATGCCAACGCCAATGCCTACGCCAATGCCAATGCCAATGCCAACGCCAATGCCAATGCCAATGCCAATGCCAACGCCAACGCCAACGCCAACGCCAACGCCAACGCCAACGCCAACGCCAACGCCAATGCCAACGCCAATGCCAACGCCAATGCCAATGCCAATGCCAACGCCAACGCTAACGCCAACGCCAATGCCAACGCCAACGCCAACGCCAACGCCAACGCCAATGCCAATGCCAATGCCAATGCCAATGCCAATGCCAACGCCAATGCCAACGCCAACGCCAACGCCAACGCCAATGCCAACGCCAATGCCAATGCCAATGCCAATGCCAATGCCAACGCCAATGCCAACGCCAATGCCAATGCCAACGCCAACGCCAACGCAGCCATAGGCCTACAGCAGTGGTTCCCGACTCCAGCATCCCCAAGACCACCACAACAATGACATTGTTTATGCTAAATGTATTTCAATTGTAATAGAAAGAAGATAGTTGGGCTATAATAAATCATTTATATCACAATGGGGTCACGGCAAAGCAGAGATGACAAAATACTTTTTATCCAATGGGGTCACGGCAAAGCAGAGATGACACAATACTTTTTATCCAATGGGGTCACGGCAAAGCAGAGATGACAAAATACTTTTTATCCAATGGGGTCACGGCAAAGCAGAGATGACACAATACTTTTCATTTCCCCCATACAACAATATAGCCTATTATTAAAGTACAGTATGTTTACAATATCATAAACAATAGTATTTTACACGTTCCAAATGACATGACTAAGTAGTTGAAGTAGAAACGAATACTGCTCCAGCGTTGCTCATCTTTCATTGTGGGAATCCAGTCTGGTGTCTTGATAGAGGTCAGCTGGTGAACCTTCAGTACATATACAGATGAGAAGCACTCCTGATGTTTAGAATACCCCTTCTTCAGGTCACCTATACCATCAGGGCTCTTAAGGGTTTGGTCGTGTTTAATTCAGGTGTTTCAGTGTCATGTAAAGATTACATCTGTTGTTGTTGAACAACCAATAGTCAACACAGCAGGTATCCCATTGAGACCTTTGTCCTATGCTGTAATGTCCATACGCTTTCCCTCCTCTTATGAATAAAGTTATCATATTATCATTGGGTTATCATATGAAGATAGGATAACCACTGGAGTTTTTTTTTTTCGGACAAAAATGCCCTCCAGGCTATGTGGGATGTCATATTGTACAATTTGCGTCACCTCTTTCATGGTCAGGGCTAGATGGGATCAAGCTTTTGTCAAATTGATGTAGTATTTGACATTTCATAGCAGATTAGGAGAATTTACGCAGCAGGTTTGGAGAATTCGGTTAAGGTTAGAAAAAAAAGTTAGGGTTAGCTAAAATGCAAAAAAAAATAACTTTTTACATCAATTTGACAAAAGCTGGATCCCTTTTAGCCATGACCCCTTTTCGGCCTAGATTACATGGTTGCATTCAAGACAAGGACGTTTTTTATTGATCTGTTGTCAGAGTCAGTAGAGTAGGATTAGACTACCATCGTATTAAAGAAGATTCTGCAAGTGTCTCCAGTCATATAACGTGTAGTAGAATTGCATGAAATGTTTATCAAAGGCCACATTGTTCCCGTGCAAAGGAAAGAAACGTCTCTGATATGGCCACTATGAGCTTAGTAATAGCATAAATGATCACTATCTAATTTACTGATAACATTAGAAATAGTAGGCTTACGTTAGTTTGCAAATGCCCTCTATACTGCAAGCCCTCTATACTGCAAGCCCTCTATACTGCAGGCCCTCTATACTGCAGGCCCTCTATACTGCAGGCCCTCTATACTGCAGGCCCTCTATACTGCAAGCCCTCTATACTGCAGGCCCTCTATACTGCAGGCCCTCTATACTGCAGGCCCTCTATACTGCAAGCCCTCTATACTGCAAGCCCTCTATACTGCAGGCCCTCTATACTGCAGGCCCTCTATAATGCAGACCCTCTATACTGCAGGCCCTCTATACTGCAAGCCCTCTATACTGCAGGCCCTCTATACTGCAGGCCCTCTATACTGCAGACCCTCTATACTGCAGGCCCTCTATACTGCAGGCCCTCTATACTGCAGGCCCTCTATACTGCAGGCCCTCTATACTGCAGGCCCTCTATACTGCAAGCCCTCTATACTGCAGGCCCTCTATACTGCAGGCCCTCTATACTGCAAGCCCTCTATACTGCAGGCCCTCTAAACTGCAAGCCCTCTATACTGCAGGCCCTCTATACTGCAAGCCCTCCACTATACTGCAGGCCCTCTATACTGCAGGCCCTCTAAACTGCAAGCCCTCTATACTGCAGGCCCTCTATACTGCAAGCCCTCCACTATACTGCAGGCCCTCTATACTGCAGGCCCTCTATACTGCAGGCCCTCTATACTGCAGGTCCTCTATACTGCAGGTCCTCTATACTGCAGACCCTCTATACTGCAGGCCCTCTATACTGCAAGCCCTCTATACTGCAGGCCCTCTATACTGCAAGCCCTCCACTATACTGCAGGCCCTCTATACTGCAGGCCCTCTAAACTGCAAGCCCTCTATACTGCAAGCCCTCTGTACTGCAGGCCCTCTATACTGCAGGCCCTCTGAACTGCAGGCCCTCTATACTGCAGGTCCTCTATACTGCAGGCCCTCTGAACTGCAGGCCCTCTATACTGCAGGTCCTCTATACTGCAGGCCCTCTGAACTGCAGGCCCTCTATACTGCAGGTCCTCTATACTGCAGGCCCTCTGAACTGCAGACCCTCTATACTGCAGGCCCTCTATACTGCAGAACCTCTATACTGCAGGCCCTCTATACTGCAGGCCCTCTATACTGCAGAACCTCTATACTGCAGGCCCTCTATACTGCAGGCCCTCTATACTGCAGGCTCTCTATACTGCAGGTCGTCTATACTGCAAGCCCTCTATACTGCAGGCCCTCTGTACTGCAGGCCCTCTATACTGAAAGCCCTCTATACTGCAAGCCCTCTATACTGCAGGCCTATATACTGCAGGCCCTCTGTACTGCAGGCCCTCTATACTGCAAGCCCTCTATACTGCAAGCCCTCTATACTGCAGGCCCTCTATACTGCAAGCCCTCTATACTGCAGGCCCTCTATACTGCAGACCCTCTATACTGCAAGCCCTGTTTACTGCAGACCCTCTATACTGCAGGCCCTCTATACTGCAAGCCCTCTATACTGCAGGCCCTCTATACTGCAGGCCCTCTATACTGCAGGCCCTCTATACTGCAGACCCTCTATACTGCAGGCCCTCTGTACTGCAGGCCCTCTATACTGCAGGCCCTCTATACTGCAGGCCCTCTATACTGCAGGTCCTCTATACTGCAGACCCTCTATACTGCAGGCCCTCTATACTGCAGACCCTCTATACTGCAGGCCCTCTATACTGCAGGCTCTCTATACTGCAGGTCGTCTATACTGCAAGCCCTCTATACTGCAGGCCGTCTGTACTGCAGGCCCTCTATACTGAAAGCCCTCTATACTGCAAGCCCTCTATACTGCAGGCCCTCTATACTGCAGGCCCTCTGTACTGCAGGCCCTCTATACTGCAGGACCTCTATACTGCAGGCCCTCTATACTGCAGGCCCTCTATATTGCAAGCCCTCTATACTGCAAGCCCTCTATACTGCAGGCCCTCTATACTGCAAGCCCTCTATACTGCAATCCCTGTATACTGCAAGTCCTCTATACTGCAGGCCCTCTATGCTGCAGGCCCTCTATACTGCAGGCCCTCTATACTGCAGGCCCTCTATACTGCAGGCCCTCTATACTGCAGGCCCTCTATACTGCAGGCCCTCTATACTGCAGGCCCTCTATACTGCAGGCCCTCTATACTGCAAGCCCTCTATACTGCAGGCCCTCTATACTGCAGGCCCTCTATACTGCAAGCCCTCCACTATACTGCAGGCCCTCTATACTGCAAGCCCTCTATACTGCAGGCCCTCTATACTGCAAGCCCTCTATACTGCAAGCCCTCTATACTGCAGGCCTTCTATACTGCAAGCCCTCTATACTGCAGGCCCTCTATACTGCAGACCCTCTATACTGCAAGCCCTGTTTACTGCAGGCCCTCTATACTGCAGGCCCTCTATACTGCAAGCCCTCTATACTGCAGGCCCTCTATACTGCAAGCCCTCTATACTGAAATCCCTCTATACTGCAGGCTCTATATACTGCAGGCCCTCTATACTGCAAGCCCTCTATACTGCAAGCCCTGTTTACTGCAGACGCTCTATACTGCAGGCCCTCTATACTGCAAGCCCTCTATACTGCAGGCCCTCTATACTGCAGGCCCTCTATACTGCAAGCCCTCTATACTGCAGGCCCTCTATACTGCAGACCCTCTATACTGCAAGCCCTGTTTACTGCAGGCCCTCTATACTGCAGGCCCTCTATACTGCAAGCCCTCTATACTGCAATCCCTGTATACTGCAAGTCCTCTATACTGCAGGCCCTCTATGCTGCAGGCCCTCTATACTGCAGGACCTCTATACTGCAGGCCCTCTATACTGCAGGCCCTCTATACTGCAGGCCCTCTATACTGCAGGCCCTCTATACTGCAAGTCCTCTATACTGCAGGCCCTCTATACTGCAGGCCCTCTATACTGCAGGCCCTCTATACTGCAGGCCCTCTATACTGCAGGACCTCTATACTGCAGGCCCTCTATACTGCAGGCCCTGTATACTGCAAGCCCTCTATACTGCAAGCCCTCTATACTGCAAGCCCTCTATACTGCAGGCCCTCTATACTGCAGGCCCTCTATACTGCAAGCCCTCTATACTGCAGGCCCTCTATACTGCAGGCCCTCTATACTGCAGGCCCTCTAAACTGCAAGCCCTCTATACTGCAGGCCCTCTATACTGCAAGCCCTCCACTATACTGCAGGCCCTCTATACTGCAAGCCCTCTATACTGCAAGCCCTCTATACTGCAGGCCCTCTATACTGCAGGCCCTCTATACTGCAGGCCCTCTATACTGCAGACCCTCTATACTGCAAGCCCTGTTTACTGCAGGCCCTCTATACTGCAGGCCCTCTATACTGCAAGCCCTCTATACTGCAGGCCCTCTATACTGCAAGCCCTCTATACTGCAAGCCCTGTATACTGCAGGTCCTATATACTGCAGGCCCTCTATACTGCAGGCCCTCTATACTGCAAGCATTCTATACTGCAGGCCCTCTATACTGCAAGCCCTCTATACTGCAAGCCCTCTATACTGCAAGCCCTCTATACTGCAGGCCCTCTATACTGCAAGCCCTCTATACTGCAGGCCCTCTATACTGCAGAACCTCTATACTGCAGGCCCTCTATACTGCAGGCTCTCTATACTGCAGGTCGTCTATACTGCAAGCCCTCTATACTGCAGGCCCTCTATACTGCAGGCCCTCTATACTGCAGGCATTCTGTACTGCAGAACCTCTATACTGCAGGCCCTCTATACTGCAAGCCCTGTATACTGCAAGCCCACTATACTGCAAGCCCTCTATACTGCAGGCCCTCTATACTGCAGGCATTCTGTACTGCAGAACCTCTATACTGCAGGCCCTCTATACTGCAAGCCCTGTATACTGCAAGCCCACTATACTGCAAGCCCTCTATACTGCAGGCCCTCTATACTGCAAGCCCTATATACTGCAAGCCCTCTATACTGCAGGCCCTCTATACTGCAAGCCCTCTATACTGCAAGCCCTCTATACTGCAAGCCCTGTATACTGCAGGTCCTATATACTGCAGGCCCTCTATACTGCAGGCCCTCTATACTGCAAGCCCTCTATACTGCAAGCCCTCTATACTGCAGGCTCTCTATACTGCAGGCCCTCTATACTGCAAGCCCTCTATACTGCAGGCCCTCTATACTGCAAGCCCTCTATACTGCAAGCCCTCTATACTGCAAGCCCTCTATACTGCAGGCCCTCTATACTGCAAGCCCTCTATACTGCAAGCCCTCTATACTGCAAGCCCTGTATACTGCAGGTCCTCTATACTGCAGGCCCTCTATACTGCAGGCCCTCTATACTGCAGGCCCTCTATACTGCAGGCCCTCTATACTGCAGGCCCTCTATACTGCAAGCCCTCTATACTGCAAGCTCTCTATACTGCAGGCCCTCTATACTGCAAGCCCTCTATACTGCAAGCCCTCTATACTGCAGGCCCTCTATACTGCAGGCCCTCTAAACTGCAAGCCCTCTATACTGCAGGCCCTCTATACTGCAAGCCCTCTATACTGCAGGCTCTCTATACTGCAGGCCCTCTATACTGCAAGCCCTCTATACTGCAATCCCTCTATACTGCAGGCCCTCTATACTGCAGGCCCTCTAAACTGCAAGCCCTCTATACTGCAGGCCCTCTATACTGCAAGCCCTCCACTATACTGCAGGCCCTCTATACTGCAAGCCCTCTATACTGCAAGCCCTCTATACTGCAGGCCCTCTATACTGCAAGCCCTCTATACTGCAGGCCCTCTATACTGCAGACCCTCTATACTGCAAGCCCTGTTTACTGCAGGCCCTCTATACTGCAGGCCCTCTATACTGCAAGCCCTCTATACTGCAGGCCCTCTATACTGCAGGCCCTCTATACTGCAAGCCCTCTATACTGCAGGCTCTCTATACTGCAGGCCCTCTATACTGCAAGCCCTCTATACTGCAAGCCCTGTTTACTGCAGACCCTCTATACTGCAGGCCCTCTATACTGAAAGCCCTCTATACTGCAGGCCCTCTATACTGCAGGCCCTCTATACTGCAGGCCCTCTATACTGCAAGCCCTCTATACTGCAAGCCCTCTATACTGCAGGCCCTCTGTACTGCAGGCCCTCTATACTGAAAGCCCTCTATACTGCAAGCCCTCTATACTGCAGGCCCTCTATACTGCAGGCCCTCTGTACTGCAGATCCTCTATACTGCAGGACCTCTATACTGCAGGCCCTCTATACTGCAGGCCCTCTATATTGCAAGCCCTCTATACTGCAAGCCCTCTATACTGCAGGCCCTCTATACTGCAAGCCCTCTATACTGCAATCCCTCTATACTGCAGGCCCTCTATACTGCAGGCCCTCTAAACTGCAAGCCCTCTATACTGCAGGCCCTCTATACTGCAAGCCCTCCACTATACTGCAGGCCCTCTATACTGCAAGCCCTCTATACTGCAAGCCCTCTATACTGCAGGCCCTCTATACTGCAAGCCCTCTATACTGCAGGCCCTCTATACTGCAGACCCTCTATACTGCAAGCCCTGTTTACTGCAGGCCCTCTATACTGCAGGCCCTCTATACTGCAAGCCCTCTATACTGCAGGCCCTCTATACTGCAAGCCCTCTATACTGCAAGCCCTCTATACTGCAGGCTCTCTATACTGCAAGCCCTCTATACTGCAAGCCCTCTATACTGCAAGTCCTCTATACTGCAGGCCCTCTATACTGCAGGCCCTCTATACTGCAGGCCCTCTATACTGCAGGCCCTCTATACTGCAAGTCCTCTATACTGCAGGCCCTCTATACTGCAAGTCCTCTATACTGCAATCCCTGTATACTGCAAGTCCTCTATACTGCAAGTACTCTATACTGCAATCCCTGTATACTGCAAGCCCTCTATACTGCAGGCACTCTATACTGCAGGCCCTCTATACTGCAGGCTCTCTATACTGCAGGTCGTCTATACTGCAAGCCCTCTATACTGCAAGCCCTGTTTACTGCAGGCCCTATATACTGCAGGACCTCTATACTGCAGGCCCTGTATACTGCAGGCCCTCTATACTGCAAGCCCTCTATACTGCAGGCCCTCTATACTGCAAGCCCTGTATACTGCAAGCCCACTATACTGCAAGCCCTCTATACTGCAGGCCCTCTATACTGCAAGCCCTATATACTGCAAGCCCTCTATACTGCAGGCCCTCTATACTGCAAGCCCTATATACTGCAAGCCCTCTATACTGCAAGCCCTGTATACTGCAGGTCCTATATACTGCAGGCCCTCTATACTGCAGGCCCTCTATACTGCAAGCCCTCTATACTGCAAGCCCTCTATACTGCAGGCTCTCTATACTGCAGGCCCTCTATACTGCAAGCACTCTATACTGCAGGCCCTCTATACTGCAAGCCCTCTATACTGCAAGCCCTCTATACTGCAAGCCCTCTATACTGCAGGCCCTCTATACTGCAAGCCCTCTATACTGCAGGCACTCTATACTGCAGGTCGTCTATACTGCAAGCCCTCTATACTGCAGGCCCTCTGTACTGCAGGCCCTCTATACTGCAGGCCCTCTATACTGCAGGCATTCTGTACTGCAGAACCTCTATACTGCAGGCCCTCTATACTGCAAGCCCTGTATACTGCAAGCCCACTATACTGCAAGCCCTCTATACTGCAAGCCCTCTATACTGCAAGCCCTCTATACTGCAGGCCCTCTATACGGCAAGCCCTCTATACTGCAGGCCCTCTATACTGCAGACCCTCTATACTGCAAGCCCTGTTTACAGCAGGCCCTCTATACTGCAGGCCCTCTATACTGCAAGCCCTCCACTATACTGCAGGCCCTCTATACTGCAAGCCCTCTATACTGCAAGCCCTCTATACTGCAGGCCCTCTATACTGCAGACCCTCTATACTGCAAGCCCTGTTTACTGCAGGCCCTCTATACTGCAGGCCCTCTATACTGCAAGCCCTCTATACTGCAGGCCCTCTATACTGCAAGCCCTGTTTACTGCAGGCCCTCTATACTGCAGGCCCTCTATACTGCAAGCCCTCTATACTGCAGGCTCTCTATACTGCAGGCCCTCTATACTGCAAGCCCTCTATACTGCAAGCCCTGTTTACTGCAGGCCCTCTATACTGCAAGCCCTCTATACTGCAAGGCCTCTATACTGCAGGCCCTCTATACTGCAGGCCCTCTATACTGCAAGCCCTCTATACTGCAAGCCCTGTTTACTGCAGGCCCTCTATACTGCAAGCCCTCTATACTGCAAGGCCTCTATACTGCAGGCCCTCTATACTGCAGGCCCTCTATACTGCAAGCCCTCTATACTGC
>NW_025534191.1:0-40000 GCF_020615455.1 Coregonus clupeaformis | reverse complement strand
AGTAATTGTCTCTGGCCCCCTCCCAGTTAGGGGGAGTGACGAGCTCTACAGCAGAGTCTCAGCACTCAATCGCTGGTTGAAAACTGTTTTCTGCCCCTCCCAAAAGATAGAATTTGTAGATAATTGGCCCTCTTTCTGGGACTCACCCACAAACAGGACCAAGCCTGACCTGCTGAGGAGTGACGGACTCCATCCTAGCTGGAGGGGTGCTCTCATCTTATCTACCAACATAGATAGGGCTCTAACTCCTCTAGCCCCACAGTGAAATAGGGTGCAGGCCAGGCAGCAGGCTGTTAGCCAACCTGCCAGCTTAGTGGAGTCTGCCAATAGCACAGTCAGTGTAGTCAGCTCAGCCATACCCATTGAGACTGTGTCTGTGCCTCGACCTAGGTTGGGCAAAACTAAACATGGCGGTGTTCGCCTTAGCAATCTTATTAGGATAAAGACCTCCTCCATTCCTGCCATTATTGAAAGAGATCGTGATACCTCACATCTCAAAATAGGGTTACTTAATGTTAGATCCCTCACTTCAAAGGCAGTCATAGTCAATGAACTAATCACTGATCATAATCTTGATGTGATTGGCCTGACTGAAACATGGCTTAAGCCTGATGAATTTGCTGTGTTAAATGAGGCCTCACCTCCTGGTTACACTAGTGACCATATTCCCCGTGCATCCCGCAAAGGCGGAGGTGTTGCTAACATTTACGATAGCAAATTTCAATTTACAAAAAAAAATGGCGTTTGCCTCTTTTGAGCTTCTAGTCATGAAATCTATGCAGCCTACTCAATCACTTTTTATAGCTACTGTTTACAGGCCTCCTGGGCCATATACAGCGTTCCTCTCTGAGTTTCCTGAATTCCTATCAGACCTTGTAGTCATAGCAGATCATATTCTAATTTTTGGTGATTTTAATATTCACATGGAGAAGTCCACAGACCCACTCCAAAAGTCTTTCGGAGCCATCATCGACTCAGTGGGTTTTGTCCAACATGTCTCTGGACCTACTCACTGCCACAGTCATACTCTGGACCTAGTTTTGTCCCATGGAATAAATGTTGTAGATCTTAATGTTTTTCCACAAAATCCTGGACTATCGGACCACCATTTTATTACGTTTGCAATCGCAACAAATAATCTGCTCAGACCCCAACCAAGGAGCATCAAAAGTCGTGCTATAAATTCTCAGACAACACAAAAATTCCTTGATGCCCTTCCAGACTCCTTCTGCCTACCCAAGGACGTCAGAGGACAAAAATCAGTTAACCACTTAACTGAGGAACTCAATTTAACCTTGCGCAATACCCTAGATGCAGTTGCACCCCTAAAAACGAAAAACATTTGTCATAAGAAACTAGCTCCCTGGTATACAGAAAATACCCGAGCTTTGAAGCAAGCTTCCAGGAAATTGGAACGGAAATGGCGCCACACCAAACTGGAAGTCTTCCGACTAGCTTGGAAAGACAGTACCGTGCAGTACCGAAGAGCCCTCACTGCTGCTCGATCATCCTACTTTTCCAACTTAATCGAGGAAAATAAGAACAATCCAAAATTTATTTTTGATACTGTTGCAAAGCTAACTAAAAAGCAGCATTCCCCAAGAGAGGATGGCTTTCACTTCAGCAGTAATAAATTCATGAACTTCTTTGAGGAAAAGATCATGACCATTAGAAAGCAAATTACGGACTCCTCTTTGAATCTGCGTATTCCTCCAGGGCTTAGCTGTCCTGGATCTGCAGATTTCTGCGAGGGCCTGGGATCGGGAGAGACACTTAAGGGTTTTAGTACTATATCTCTTGACACAATGATGAAAATAATCATGGCCTCTAAACCTTCAAGCTGCATACTGGATCCTAATCCTACTAAACTGCTGAAGGAGCTGCTTCCTGTGCTTGGCCCTCCTATGTTGAACATAATAAACAGCTCTCTATCCACCGGATGTGTACCAAACTCACTAAAAGTGGCAGTGATAAAGCCTCTCTTGAAAAAGCCAAACCTTGACCCGGAAAAATATAAAAACTATCGGCCTATATCGAATCTTCCATTCCTCTCAAAAATTTTAGAAAAAGCTGTTGCGCAGCAACTCACTGCCTTTCTGAAGACAAACAATGTATACGAAATGCTTCAGTCTGGTTTTAGACCCCATCATAGCACTGAGACTGCACTTGTGAAGGTGGTAAATGACCTTTTAATGGCGTCAGACCGAGGCTCTGCATCTGTCCTCGTGCTACTAGACCTTAGTGCTGCCTTTGACACCATCGATCACCACATTCTTTTGGAGAGACTGGAAACCCAAATTGGTCTACACGGACAAGTTCTGGCCTGGTTTAGATCTTACCTGTCGGAAAGATATCAGTTTGTCTCTGTGAATGGTCTGTCCTCCGACAAATCAACTGTACATTTCGGTGTTCCTCAAGGTTCCGTTTTAGGACCACTATTGTTTTCACTATATATTTTACCTCTTGGGGATGTTATTCGAAAACATAATGTTAACTTTCACTGCTATGCGGATGACACACAGCTGTACATTTCAATGAAACATGGTGAAGCCCCAAAAATTGCCCTCGCTAGAAGCCTGTGTTTCAGACATAAGGAAGTGGATGGCTGAAAACTTTCTACTTTTAAACTCGGACAAAACAGAGATGCTTGTTCTAGGTCCCAAGAAACAAAGAGATCTTCTGTTAAATCTGACAATTCATCTTGATGGTTGTAAAGTCGTCTCAAATAAAACTGTGAAGGACCTCGGCGTTACTCTTGACCCTGATCTCTCTTTTGACGAACATATCAAGACTGTTTCAAGGACAGCTTTTTCCATCTACGTAACATTGCAAAAATCAGAAATTTTCTGTCCAAAAATGATGCAGAAAAATTAATCCATGCATTTGTTACTTCTAGGTTAGACTACTGCAATGCTCTACTTTCCGGCTACCCGGATAAAGCACTAAATAAACTTCAGTTAGTGCTAAATACGGCTGCTAGAATCCTGACTAGAACCAAGAAATTTGATCATATTACTCCAGTGCTAGCTTCCCTACACTGGCTTCCTGTTAAGGCAAGGGCTGATTTCAAGGTTTTACTGTTAACCTATAAAAGCGTTACATGGGCTTGCACCTACCTATCTTTCCGAGTTGGTCCTGCCGTACATACCAATACGTACGCTACGGTCACAAGACGCAGGCCTCCTAATTGTCCCTAGAATTTCTAAGCAAACAGCGGGAGGCAGGGCTTTCTCCTATAGATCTCCATTTTTATGGAACAGTCTGCCTACCCATGTGAGAGACGCAGACTCGGTCTCAACCTTTAAGTCTTTACTGAAGACTTATCTCTTCAGTAGGTCATATGATTGAGTGTAGTCTGGCCCAGGAGTGTGAAGGTGAACGGAAAGGCTCTGGAGCAACGAACAGCCCTTGCTGTCTCTGCCGGGCCGGTTCCCCTCTCTCCACTGGGGTTCTCTGCCTCTAACCCTGTTACAGGGGCTGAGTCACTGGCTTGCTGGTGCTCTTTCATGCCGTCCCTAGGAGGGGTGCGTCACTTGAGTGGGGTTGAGTTACTGACGTGATCTTCCTGTCTGGGTTGGCGCCCCCTTGGTTTGTGCTGTGGTGGAGACCTCTGTGGGCTATACTCGGCCTTGTCTCAGGATTGTAAGTTGGTGGTTGAGGATATCCCTCTAGTGGTGCGGGGCTGTGCTTTGGCAGAGTGGGTGGGGTTATATCCTTCCTGTTTGGCCCTGTCCGGGGTTTCTTCGGATGGGGCCACAGTGTCTCCGGACCGCTCCTGTCTCAGCCTCCAGTATTTATGCTGCAGTAGTTTATGTGTCGGGGGCTGGGGTTAGTTGGTTATACCTGGAGTACTTCTCCTGTCTTATCCAGTGTCCTGTGTGAATTTAAGTATGCTCTCTCTAATTCTCTCGTTCTCTCTTCTCTCTCGAGAACCTGAGCCCTAGGACCATACGTCAGGACTACCGGGCATGCTGACACCTTGCTGTCCCCAGTCCGCCTGGCCTTGCTGCTATTCCAGTTTCAACTGTTCTGCCTGCGGTTACGAAACCCCTACCTGTCCCAGACCTGCTGTTTTCAACTCTTAATGATCGGCTATGAAAAGCCAACTGAGAGACCTGAGCCCTAGGACCATACGTCGGGACTACCGGCCGTGGTGACTCCTTGCTGTCCCCAGTCCGCCTGGCCTTGCTGCTATTCCAGTTTCAACTGTTCTGCCTGCGGTTATGGAACCCCTACCTGTCCCAGACCTGCTGTTTTCAACTCTTAATGATCGGCTATGAAAAGCCAACTGAGATTTATTCCTGATTATTATTTGACCATGCTTGTCACTTATGAACATTTTTGAACATCTTGGTATGGTTCTGTTATAATCTCCACCCGGCACAGCCAGAAGAGGACTGGCCACCCCTCATAGCCTGGTTCCTCTCTAGGTTTCTTCCTAGGTTTTGGCCTTTCTAGGGAGTTTTTCCTAGCCACCGTGCTTCTACACCTGCATTACTAGCTGTTTGGGGTTTTAGGCTGGGTTTCTGTACAGCACTTCGAGATATTAGCTGATGTACGAAGGGCTATATAAAATAAAATTGATTGATTGATTGATGGTATAGATTAGTGACAGGCTGAGAGGATGTTATACTGGTATAGGTTAGTGACAGGCTGAGAGGATGTTATACTGTCAAAGGTTATTCACTGACAGGCTGAGAGGATGTTATACTGGTATAGGTTAGTGACAGGCTGAGAGGATGTTATACTGGTATAGGTTAGTGACAGGCTGAGAGGATGTTATACTGGTATAGGTTAGTGACAGGCTGAGAGGATGTTATACTGGTATAGGTTAGTGACAGGCTGAGAGGATGTTATACTGGTATAGGTTAGTGACAGGCTGAGAGGATGTTATACTGGTATAGGTTAGTGACAGGCTGAGAGGATGTTATACTGGTATAGGTTAGTGACAGGCTGAGAGGATGTTATACTGGTATAGATTAGTGACAGGCTGAGAGGATGTTATACTGTCAAAGGTTATTCACTGACAGGCTGAGAGGATGTTATACTGGTATAGGTTAGTGACAGGCTGAGAGGATGTTATACTGGTATAGGTTAGTGATAGGCTGAGAGGATGTTATACTGGTATAGGTTAGTGACAGGCTGAGAGGATGTTATACTGGTATAGGTTAGTGACAGGCTGAGAGGATGTTATACTGGTATAGGTTAGTGACAGGCTGAGAGGATGTTATACTGGTATAGGTTAGTGACAGGCTGAGAGGATGTTATACTGGTATAGGTTAGTGACAGGCTGAGAGGATGTTATACTGGTATAGGTTAGTGACAGGCTGAGAGGATGTTATACTGGTATAGATTAGTGACAGGCTGAGAGGATGTTATACTGGTATAGGTTAGTGACAGGCTGAGAGGATGTTATACTGGTATAGATTAGTGACAGGCTGAGAGGATGTTATACTGGTATAGGTTAGTGACAGGCTGAGAGGATGTTATACTGGTATAGATTAGTGACAGGCTGAGAGGATGTTATACTGGTATAGGTTAGTGACAGGCTGAGAGGATGTTATACTGGTATAGATTAGTGACAGGCTGAGAGGATGTTATACTGGTATAGATTAGTGACAGGCTGAGAGGATGTTATACTGGTATAGGTTAGTGACAGGCTGAGAGGATGTTATACTGGTATAGATTAGTGACAGGCTGAGAGGATGTTATACTGGTATAGATTAGTGACAGGCTGAGAGGATGTTATACTGGTATAGGTTAGTGACAGGCTGAGAGGATGTTATACTGGTATAGATTAGTGACAGGCTGAGAGGATGTTATACTGGTATAGGTTAGTGACAGGCTGAGAGGATGTTATACTGGTATAGATTAGTGACAGGCTGAGAGGATGTTATACTGGTATAGGTTAGTGACAGGCTGAGAGGATGTTATACTGGTATAGATTAGTGACAGGCTGAGAGGATGTTATACTGGTATAGATTAGTGACAGGCTGAGAGGATGTTATACTGGTATAGATTAGTGACAGGCTGAGAGGATGTTATACTGGTATAGATTAGTGAAAGGCTGAGAGGATGTTATACTGGTATAGATTAGTGACAGGCTGAGAGGATGTTAAACTGGTATAGATTAGTGACAGGCTGAGAGGATGTTACACTGGTATAGATTAGTGACAGGCTGAGAGGATGTTATACTGGTATAGATTAGTGACAGGCTGAGAGGATGTTATACTGGTATAGATTAGTGACAGGCTGAGAGGATGTTATACTGGTATAGATTAGTGACAGGCTGAGAGGATGTTAAACTGGTATAGATTAGTGACAGGCTGAGAGGATGTTAAACTGGTATAGATTAGTGACAGGCTGAGAGGATGTTAAACTGGTATAGATTAGTGACAGGCTGAGAGGATGTTATACTGGTATAGATTAGTGACAGGCTGAGAGGATGTTAAACTGGTATAGATTAGTGACAGGCTGAGAGGATGTTAAACTGGTATAGATTAGTGACAGGCTGAGAGGATGTTAAACTGGTATAGATTAGTGACAGGCTGAGAGGATGTTAAACTGGTATAGATTAGTGACAGGCTGAGAGGATGTTATACTGGTATAGGTTAGTGACAGGCTGAGAGGATGTTATACTGGTATAGATTAGTGACAGGCTGAGAGGATGTTAAACTGGTATAGATTAGTGACAGGCTGAGAGGATGTTATACTGGTATAGATTAGTGACAGGCTGAGAGGATGTTATACTGGTATAGGTTAGTGACAGGCTGAGAGGATGTTGGCTGAGAGGATGTTAAACTGGTATAGATTAGTGACAGGCTGAGAGGATGTTATACTGGTATAGGTTAGTGACAGGCTGAGAGGATGTTAAACTGGTATAGATTAGTGACAGGCTGAGAGGATGTTAAACTGGTATAGATTAGTGACAGGCTGAGAGGATGTTATACTGGTATAGATTAGTGACAGGCTGAGAGGATGTTATACTGGTATAGGTTAGTGACAGGCTGAGAGGATGTTATACTGGTATAGATTAGTGACAGGCTGAGAGGATGTTATACTGGTATAGATTAGTGACAGGCTGAGAGGATGTTATACTGGTATAGATTAGTGACAGGCTGAGAGGATGTTATACTGGTATAGATTACTGACAGGCTGAGAGGATGTTATACTGGTATAGATTAGTGACAGGCTGAGAGGATGTTAAACTGGTATAGATTAGTGACAGGCTGAGAGGATGTTAAATTGGTATAGATTAGTGACAGGCTGAGAGGATGTTATACTGGTATAGATTAGTGACAGGCTGAGAGGATGTTAAACTGGTATAGATTAGTGACAGGCTGAGAGGATGTTATACTGGTATAGATTAGTGACAGGCTGAGAGGATGTTATACTGGTATAGGTTAGTGACAGGCTGAGAGGATGTTATACTGGTATAGATTAGTGACAGGCTGAGAGGATGTTATACTGGTATAGATTAGTGACAGGCTGAGAGGATGTTATACTGGTATAGATTAGTGACAGGCTGAGAGGATGTTATACTGGTATAGATTAGTGACAGGCTGAGAGGATGTTATACTGGTATAGATTAGTGACAGGCTGAGAGGATGTTATACTGGTATAGATTAGTGACAGGCTGAGAGGATGTTACACTGGTATAGATTAGTGACAGGCTGAGAGGATGTTATACTGGTATAGATTAGTGACAGGCTGAGAGGATGTTATACTGGTATAGATTAGTGACAGGCTGAGAGGATGTTATACTGGTATAGATTAGTGACAGGCTGAGAGGATGTTATACTGGTATAGATTAGTGACAGGCTGAGAGGATGTTATACTGGTATAGATTAGTGACAGGCTGAGAGGATGTTAAACTGGTATAGATTAGTGACAGGCTGAGAGGATGTTATACTGGTATAGATTAGTGACAGGCTGAGAGGATGTTAAACTGGTATAGATTAGTGACAGGCTGAGAGGATGTTATACTGGTATAGATTAGTGACAGGCTGAGAGGATGTTAAACTGGTATAGATTAGTGACAGGCTGAGAGGATGTTAAACTGGTATAGATTAGTGACAGGCTGAGAGGATGTTATACTGGTATAGGTTAGTGACAGGCTGAGAGGATGTTAAACTGGTATAGATTAGTGACAGGCTGAGAGGATGTTAAACTGGTATAGATTAGTGACAGGCTGAGAGGATGTTATACTGGTATAGGTTAGTGACAGGCTGAGAGGATGTTATACTGGTATAGATTAGTGACAGGCTGAGAGGATGTTATACTGGTATAGATTAGTGACAGGCTGAGAGGATGTTATACTGGTATAGATTAGTGACAGGCTGAGAGGATGTTATACTGGTATAGATTAGTGACAGGCTGAGAGGATGTTATACTGGTATAGATTAGTGACAGGCTGAGAGGATGTTATACTGGTATAGATTAGTGACAGGCTGAGAGGATGTTAAACTGGTATAGATTAGTGACAGGCTGAGAGGATGTTAAACTGGTATAGATTAGTGACAGGCTGAGAGGATGTTATACTGTTATAGATTAGTGACAGGCTGAGAGGATGTTAAACTGGTATAGATTAGTGACAGGCTGAGAGGATGTTATACTGGTATAGATTAGTGACAGGCTGAGAGGATGTTAAACTGGTATAGATTAGTGACAGGCTGAGAGGATGTTAAACTGGTATAGATTAGTGACAGGCTGAGAGGATGTTATACTGGTATAGATTAGTGACAGGCTGAGAGGATGTTAAACTGGTATAGATTAGTGACAGGCTGAGAGGATGTTAAACTGGTATAGATTAGTGACAGGCTGAGAGGATATTATACTGGTATAGATTAGTGACAGGCTGAGAGGATGTTATACTGTCAAAGGTTATTCACTGACAGGCTGTGTTACACTGTTATTGCTGCAGGGCCTGAGGTCTCTAAGGTCAAGTAGACCTATTTGCAATCAAGGCTTCCTCCCTCCCTGCCTGCTGCCTCCCTCCCTGCCTGCCTGCTCCCTCCCTCCCTCCCTCCCTGCCTGCTGCCTCCCTCCCTCCCTGCCGGCTGCCTCCCTCCCTCCCTCCCTCCCTCCCTCCCTGCCTGCCTGCTCCCTCCCTCCCTCCCTCCCTGCCTGCTGCCTCCCTCCCTCCCTGCCGGCTGCCTCCTCCCTCCCTCCCTCCCTCCCTCCCTCCCTGCCTGCCTGCTCCCTCCCTCCCTCCCTCCCTCCCTGCCTGCTGCCTCCCTCCCCTCCCCTGCCGGCTGCCTCCCTCCCTCCCTCCCTCCCTCCCCTGCCGGCTGCCTCCCCTGCCGGCTGCCTCCCTCCCTCCCTGCCTGCTGCCTCCCTCCCTCCCTGCCGGCTGCCTCCTCCCTCCCTCCCTGCCTGCTGCCTCTCTCCCTCCCCTGCCGGCTGCCTCCCTCCCTCCCTGCCTGCTGCCTCCCTCCCTCCCTGCCGGCTGCCTCCCTCCCTCCCTCCCTGCCTGCTACCTTCTGCCTTCCTGGCTGTGTGGGAATCAGTGGGCAGAAACAGCCCTTTAAATGGGATTCACAAAAATAAATTGTGGTCAAGTTGCCACTAGTTTTGGTAAACAGCTAAATGAAAACATATGTATGTACCAATCCCAGATTACCACATTAATTCTGGGTAGTGACCAAAATGACATCTGATGTACAGCCCCATTTGGTATTTGATAGAATGTTGTAGCCCCTCCCACATGTGGGGAAAACAACCTGTATTTGTATTTGTATTTATTATAGATCCCCATTACTTCCTGCCAAGGCAGCAGCTACTCTTCCTGGGGTTTATTATGGATCCCCATTAGTTCCTTCCAAGGCAGCAGCTACTCTTCCTGGGGTTTATTATGGATCCCCATTACTTCCTGCCAAGGCAGCAGCTACTCTTCCTGGGGTTTATTATGGATCCCCATTAGTTCCTGCCAAGGCAGCAGCTTCTCTTCCTGGGGTTTATTATGGATCCCCATTAGTTCCTTCCAAGGCAGCAGCTACTCTTCCTGGGGTTTATTATGGATCCCCATTAGTTCCTGCCAAGGCAGCAGCTACTCTTCCTGGGGTTTATTATGGATCCCCATTAGTTCCTGCCAAGGCAGCAGCTACTCTTCCTGGGGTTTATTATGGATCCCCATTAGTTCCTGCCAAGGCAGCAGCTACTCTTCCTGGGGTTTATTATGGATCCCCATTAGTTCCTGCCAAGGCAGCAGCTACTCTTCCTGGGGTTTATTATGGATCCCCATTAGTTCCTGCCAAGGCAGCAGCTACTCTTCCTGGGGTTTATTATGGATCCCCATTAGTTCCTGCCAAGGCAGCAGCTACTCTTCCTGGGGGTTTATTATGGATCCCCATTAGTTCCTGCCAAGGCAGCAGCTACTCTTCCTGGGGTTTATTATGGATCCCCATTAGTTCCTGCCAAGGCAGCAGCTACTCTTCCTGGGGTTTATTATGGATCCCCATTAGTTCCTGCCAAGGCAGCAGCTACTCTTCCTGGGGTTTATTATGGATCCCCCATTAGTTCCTGCCAAGGCAGCAGCTACTCTTCCTGGGGTTTATTATGGATCCCCATTAGTTCCTGCCAAGGCAGCAGCTACTCTTCCTGGGGTTTATTATGGATCCCCATTAGTTCCTTCCAAGGCAGCAGCTACTCTTCCTGGGGTTTATTATGGATCCCCATTAGTTCCTTCCAAGGCAGCAGCTACTCTTCCTGGGGTTTATTATGGATCCCCATTAGTTCCTGCCAAGGCAGCAGCTACTCTTCCTGGGGTTTATTATGGATCCCCATTAGTTCCTGCCAAGGCAGCAGCTACTCTTCCTGGGGTTTATTATGGATCCCCATTAGTTCTGCCAAGGCAGCAGCTACTCTTCCTGGGGTTTATTATGGATCCCCATTAGTTCCTGCCAAGGCAGCAGCTACTCATCCTGGGGGTTTATTATGGATCCCCATTAGTTCCTGCCAAGGCAGCAGCTACTCATCCTGTGGTTTATTATGGATCCCCATTAGTTCCTGCCAAGGCAGCAGCTACTCTTCCTGGGGTTTATTATGGATCCCCATTAGTTCCTGCCAAGGCAGCAGCTACTCTTCCTGGGGTTTGTTATGGATCCCCATTAGTTCCTGCCAAGGCAGCAGCTACTCTTCCTGGGGTTTATTATGGATCCCCATTAGTTCCTGCCAAGGCAGCAGCTACTCTTCCTGGGGTTTATTATGGATCCCCATTAGTTCCTGCCAAGGCAGCAGCTACTCTTCCTGGGGTTTATTATGGATCCCCATTAGTTCCTTCCAAGGCAGCAGCTACTCTTCCTGGGGTTTATTATGGATCCCCATTAGTTCCTGCCAATGCAGCAGCTACTCATCCTGGGGTTTATTATGGATCCCCATTAGTTCCTGCCAAGGCAGCAGCTACTCATCCTGGGGTTTATTATGGATCCCCATTAGTTCCTGCCAAGGCAGCAGCTACTCTTCCTGGGGTTTATTATGGATCCCCATTAGTTCCTGCCAAGGCAGCAGCTACTCATCCTGGGGTTTATTATGGATCCCCATTAGTTCCTGCCAAGGCAGCAGCTACTCATCCTGGGGTTTATTATGGATCCCCATTAGTTCCTGCCAAGGCAGCAGCTACTCTTCCTGGGGTTTATTATGGATCCCCATTAGTTCCTGCCAAGGCAGCAGCTACTCTTCCTGGGGTTTATTATGGATCCCCATTAGTTCCTGCCAAGGCAGCAGCTACTCTTCCTGGGGTTTATTATGGATCCCCATTAGTTCCTTCCAAAGCAGCAGCTACTCTTCCTGGGGGTTTATTATGGATCCCCATTAGTTCCTGCCAAGGCAGCAGCTACTCTTCCTGGGGTTTATTATGGATCCCCATTAGTTCCTTCCAAAGCAGCAGCTACTCTTCCTGGGGTTTATTATGGATCCCCATTAGTTCCTGCCAAGGCAGCAGCTACTCTTCCTGGGGTTTATTATGGATCCCCATTAGTTCCTGCCAAGGCAGCAGCTACTCTTCCTGGGGTTTATTATGGATCCCCATTAGTTCCTTCCAAAGCAGCAGCTACTCTTCCTGGGGTTTATTATGGATCCCCATTAGTTCCTGCCAAGGCAGCAGCTACTCTTCCTGGGGTTTATTATGGATCCCCATTAGTTCCTGTCAAGGCAGCAGCTACTCTTCCTGGGGTTTATTATGGATCCCCATTAGTTCCTGTCAAGGCAGCAGCTACTCTTCCTGGGGTTTATTATGGATCCCCATTAGTTCCTGCCAAGGCAGCAGCTACTCTTCCTGGGGTTTATTATGGATCCCCATTAGTTCCTGCCAAGGCAGCAGCTACTCTTCCTGGGGTTTATTATGGATCCCCCATTAGTTCCTGCCAAGGCAGCAGCTACTCTTCCTGGGGTTTATTATGGATCCCCATTAGTTCCTGCCAAGGCAGCAGCTACTCTTCCTGGGGTTTATTATGGATCCCCATTAGTTCCCTGCCAAGGCAGCAGCTACTCTTCCTGGGGTTTATTATGGATCCCCATTAGTTCCTGCCAAGGCAGCAGCTACTCTTCCTGGGGTTTATTATGGATCCCCATTAGTTCCTTCCAAGGCAGCAGCTACTCTTCCTGGGGTTTATTATGGATCCCCATTAGTTCCTTCCAAGGCAGCAGCTACTCTTCCTGGGGTTTATTATGGATCCCCATTAGTTCCTGCCAAGGCAGCAGCTACTCTTCCTGGGGTTTATTATGGATCCCCATTAGTTCCTGCCAAGGCAGCAGCTACTCTTCCTGGGGTTTATTATGGATCCCCATTAGTTCTGCCAAGGCAGCAGCTACTCTTCCTGGGGTTTATTATGGATCCCCATTAGTTCCTGCCAAGGCAGCAGCTACTCATCCTGGGGTTTATTATGGATCCCCATTAGTTCCTGCCAAGGCAGCAGCTACTCATCCTGTGGTTTATTATGGATCCCCATTAGTTCCTGCCAAGGCAGCAGCTACTCTTCCTGGGGTTTATTATGGATCCCCATTAGTTCCTGCCAAGGCAGCAGCTACTCTTCCTGGGGTTTATTATGGATCCCCATTAGTTCCCTGCCAAGGCAGCAGCTACTCTTCCTGGGGTTTATTATGGATCCCCATTAGTTTCCTGCCAAGGCAGCAGCTACTCTTCCTGGGGTTTATTATGGATCCCCATTAGTTCCTGCCAAGGCAGCAGCTACTCTTCCTGGGGTTTATTATGGATCCCCATTAGTTCCTTCCAAGGCAGCAGCTACTCTTCCTGGGGTTTATTATGGATCCCCATTAGTTCCTGCCAATGCAGCAGCTACTCATCCTGGGGTTTATTATGGATCCCCATTAGTTCCTGCCAAGGCAGCAGCTACTCATCCTGGGGTTTATTATGGATCCCCATTAGTTCCTGCCAAGGCAGCAGCTACTCTTCCTGGGGTTTATTATGGATCCCCATTAGTTCCTGCCAAGGCAGCAGCTACTCATCCTGGGGTTTATTATGGATCCCCATTAGTTCCTGCCAAGGCAGCAGCTACTCATCCTGGGGTTTATTATGGATCCCCATTAGTTCCTGCCAAGGCAGCAGCTACTCTTCCTGGGGTTTATTATGGATCCCCATTAGTTCCTGCCAAGGCAGCAGCTACTCTTCCTGGGGTTTATTATGGATCCCCATTAGTTCCTGCCAAGGCAGCAGCTACTCTTCCTGGGGTTTATTATGGATCCCCATTAGTTCCTTCCAAAGCAGCAGCTACTCTTCCTGGGGTTTATTATGGATCCCCATTAGTTCCTGCCAAGGCAGCAGCTACTCTTCCTGGGGTTTATTATGGATCCCCATTAGTTCCTTCCAAAGCAGCAGCTACTCTTCCTGGGGTTTATTATGGATCCCCATTAGTTCCTGCCAAGGCAGCAGCTACTCTTCCTGGGGTTTATTATGGATCCCCATTAGTTCCTGCCAAGGCAGCAGCTACTCTTCCTGGGGTTTATTATGGATCCCCATTAGTTCCTTCCAAAGCAGCAGCTACTCTTCCTGGGGTTTATTATGGATCCCCATTAGTTCCTGCCAAGGCAGCAGCTACTCTTCCTGGGGTTTATTATGGATCCCCATTAGTTCCTGTCAAGGCAGCAGCTACTCTTCCTGGGGTTTATTATGGATCCCCATTAGTTCCTGTCAAGGCAGCAGCTACTCTTCCTGGGGTTTATTATGGATCCCCATTAGTTCCCTGTCAAGGCAGCAGCTACTCTTCCTGGGGTTTATTATGGATCCCCATTAGTTCCTGCCAAGGCAGCAGCTACTCTTCCTGGGGTTTATTATGGATCCCCATTAGTTCCTGTCAAGGCAGCAGCTACTCTTCCTGGGGTTTATTATGGATCCCCATTAGTTCCTGTCAAGGCAGCAGCTACTCTTCCTGGGGTTTATTATGGATCCCCATTAGTTCCTTCCAAGGCAGCAGCTACTCTTCCTGGGGTTTATTATGGATCCCCATTAGTTCCTGCCAAGGCAGCAGCTACTCTTCCTGGGGTTTATTATGGATCCCCATTAGTTCCTGCCAAGGCAGCAGCTACTCTTCCTGGGGTCCAGCAAAAATTAAGGCTGTAATATACACTACTGGTCAAAAGTTTGGACACACCTACTCATTCAAGGGTTTTTCTTTATTTGGATAAAAGCGTCTGCTAAATCATATATTATTATTGTTATTATTACTAATGAGGCGCAATTTCGCCAGGCATAGAAAATGTGCTCTCTCGTCAGGACACTGTTGTTCAGAGGAGCTACCAAACATCACAGCTAACACAATAACTTCAAATTGAAGCTGGAAAGACTGCAAACTAGCTGCACTTCATTTCGTTTGACCTTTTTTCAATTGACATTTCTTTGTGTATATATCCATAAAAATGATGCTAGCTGATTCATGACTTTGACTGGCTGAGAAACGCTGCCTGTCTGTTTGTCTCGTCCCAACTCCCGACCCATTCATTACTATGGGACAGCTGGAGATCGAATTTCAATATTGAAACAATGTTGCAAAAGTCGGAGAGACAGACAGCAAGGTTTATACAAATCTCCGCTGTTGAAAACTAAATGTTAGTCTAAAAGAAATGTGAGATGACGTCTAGATGCTTTTAATAGTGGAGATCAAGTTTATAAATTGCCTGGCTGGGCTGATGAGACAGTGGATTGCGCAGTCAGATGGAACAGAGTAAATAGCCATTTTAACGTCATAGATTTAGCCGGTGGTAACTTGTGGAATAGACACCGGCTGGAATGTGGTTTTAACCAATCAGCATTCAGTATTAGACCCACCCATTGTATAAATATATTTAATGTGGTTCCTAATCTAACCTGGCCTGGGTCATTCCATACAGTCCACCCTCGGGTTTTAACTAGGCTTTAGCTAGACGTTTTTAAATGTAAATTTCTACTTGATTTGTTTCTGTTTCTGAACAGCTTTGTTTACATTCATTTTGGCCTATTTACAGATTTTAAGTAGTTTTGTATATTTGGATGTAATAGTTTACAACGTGGAAGGAAATGTTTTGACCCTAATTTCAAATGTATTTTCAAAGGTCAATTTGACCATTTTGTTGGTTTAGTTTTTTTGTACTTTAGTAGAGAAGTGTCAAAGTGTAAATGTAGTTCTGTCATTCTGATCACCTAAGGGTTAAGGAAGAATGTACTGTAGTTTCATACGCAATTACCATGCCAAATTGTTCCTGCCGTCACAGAGTATTGTACCGTGACTCTCTTCTATAGCTCATCTGATTTACCATTCTCTAACTTAATTATTTAGCTTGATGTACAAACAGCCAGTAACATCCACATTTCACCAGGTCCTTTCACTGGATGATTGATCCCATCATTATTCCAGGAGCTTTACATTGACCTCTTCAGTGATGCTATAATAATTAACCACTGTTTGCAATGGGAGCTTCTCCCTCCATGGTTCTTTGGCTGTGTCCCAAAGTGGCACCCTAATCCCTATGTAGTGCACTACTTTTGACCAGAGTCCTGGTCAAAAGTAGTGCACTACATAGGGAATAGGAGGCCATTTTGGACGCGGAACAGAGATGATCCATGTGTCATTCTCTTACAGAGTCACTGGAGCAAAAGGGTGTGTTTGGCAGCTGTTTTAAGGTGTATAGTGTATTATCACAGTGAGCAAAGCACTGATCATTTCCACTGATTTGTGAGGATACCATGTATCCTGCTGCCATGTATCCTGCTGCCATGTATCCTGCTGCCATGTATCCTGCTGCCATGTTTGGGTCTATAGCACTGGGCCCATGTCAAGCAATCACCAGCCTGATGATCCTGTCCTGAGCCTATCCCAGTAATAATAATAATAATAATAATAATAATATGCCATTTAGCAGACGCTTTTATCCAAAGCGACTTACAGTCATGTGTGCATACATTTTTACGCATGGGTGGTCCCGGGGATCGAACCCACTACCCTGGCGTTACAAGCGCCATGCTCTACCAATTGAGCTACAGAGGACCACCCATGCTACAGAGGACCACCCATAAATGTGGCCCATGTCAAACAATCACCAGCCTGCTGATCCTATCCTGAGCCTATCCCAGTAAATGAGGCCCATGTCAAACAATCACCAGCCTGCTGATCCTATCCTGAGCCTATCCCAGTAAATGAGGCCCATGTCAAACAATCACCAGCCTGCTGATCCTATCCTGAGCCTATCCCAGTAGATGAGGGGATTGTGTTATGCTATGTGTTTATTACCTGTGGAATCTCAATACCAAAGAGGGCTGGGTATCCGTTATAGTAACTGTCCAGTGGAAATCTCACTTTTTATGCTGCAATATATAACTTCTTGGGCGACGCAACCAAATTCACATAGAAATGTGAGTTATAGATCTGTCATTCTCATTGAAATCAAGTCTAAGAAGGTAGATCTGTTCTATCTGCACTATTTCTATGCTTCCCGTTCTTAAGTTTAGTTTTTGCGTCTTTTACTTTCGTTTTTTTACACCAGCTTCAAACTGCTGAAAATACAATATTTTTGGTTATGGAAAATATATTTCACAGTACAATGATTCTCTAAACTATTCTTGCTTGTTTTGTCACATAAACTGAAATTAGGAGAAATGCTCACTAACAGGGATGTAAACAAATGTGTGCACAAAATTGGAGAGAAATAAGCTTTTTGTGCGTATGGAAAATGTGTTTACATCCCTGTTAGTGAGCATTTCTCCTTTGCCAAGATAATCCATCCACCTGACAGGCATATCAAGAAGCTGATTAAACAGCATGATCATTACACAGGTGCACCTTGTGCTGGGGACAATAAAAGGCCAGACAACACAATGCCACAGATGTCTCAAGTTTTGAGGGAGTGTGCAATTTACATGCTGACTGCAGGAATGTCCACCAGAGCGATTGCCAGAGAATTGAATGTTCATTTCTCTACCATAAGCCACATCCAGCGTCATTTTAGAGAATTTGGCAGTATGTCCAACCGACCTCAACCGCAGACCACGTGTAACCACGCCAGCCCAGGACCTTTACATCCGGCTTCTTCACCTGCGGGATCGTCTGAGACCATCCACCTGGACAGCTGATGAAACTGAGGGTTTGCAAAACCGAAGAATTTCTGCACAAACTGTCAGAAACCATCTCAGGGAAGCTCATCTGCGTGCTCGTTGTCCTCACCAGGTTCTTGACCTGACTGCAGTTTGGCGTCTTAACCGACTTCAGTGGGCAAATGCTCACCTTCAATGGCCACTGGCACATTGGAGAAGTGTGCTCTTCATGGATGAATCCCAGATTCAACTGTACCGGGCAGATGACAGACGTTGTGTGGGCGAGCGGTTTGCTGATGTCATCGTTGTGAACAGAGTGCCCCCATGGTGGCGGTGGGGTTATGGTATGGGCAGGTATTAGCTACGGACAACGAACACAATCGCATTTTATCGATGGCAATTTGAAATGCACAGAGATACCGTGACGAGATCCTGAGGCCCATTGTCGTGCTGTCACGATCGTCTACCAGAGAGGAGGACCAATGCGCAGCGTTGAAGGTGTACATATTATATTTATTTAATGATCACACGATCAAAACAACAAACGAAAAACGTGACGTCTATGGTTTCAACACAAACCAATACGAACAAGAAAGCACAAACACAAAGTGAAAGACAGACAGTTAAATATGGCTCCCAATCAGAGACAACCAGCTGACACTCGTTGCCTCTGATTGGGAGTCACTCAGGCCAACATAGATAGACAACGACTAGAACCTAAACAAAATAAACACCCTGGCTCAACATCCGAGAGTCCCCAGAGCCAGGGCGTGACAGTACCCCCCCCCAAAGGCGCGGACTCCGACCGCGCCAACCAACCACAACAGGGGAGGGACCGGGTGGGCACTCCGCCTCGGCGGCGGATCCGGCTCGGACATGACCCAGGCACGGGTTGTGCTGGACTGACGACGCGCACCCCTGGCTTGGTGCGTGGAGGAGGAACGGGCCTTACCAGGCTGACGACGCACACCGTAGGCTTGGTGCGTGGAGCAGGGACAGGCCGGACTGGGCTGGCGAAGCACACCACTGACTTGGTGCGGGAGCAGGAACGGGCCGAGCCGGGCTGACGAAGCGCACCACTGCCTTGGTGCGGGGAGCAGGAATGGGCCGGACCGGGCTGACGAAGAGCACCCCTGACTTGGTGCGGGGAGCAGGAATGGGCCTTACCAGGCTGACGACGCACACCGTAGGCTTGGTGCGTGGAGCAGGGACAGGCCGGACTGGGCTGACGACGCGCACCACTGACTTGGTGCGGGGAGCAGGAATGGGCCGGACCGGGCTGACGACGCGCACCACTGACTTGGTGCGGGGAGCAGGAATGGGCCGGACCGGGCTGACGACGCGCACCACTGACTTGGTGCGGGGAGCAGGAACGGGCCGCGCCGGGCTGACGAAACGCACCACAGACTTGGTGGGAGTGGCAGGAACAGGCCGGACCGTACTGGGAACACACACCACTGGCCCCTACGTGGGGATCAGGAACAGGCCGACCGGACTGGCAACACACGCCAGTACCTCTCGCCGTGCCTCTACAACCTCCTTCCCCCCTGGTGACCAGTGACTCCCGTAACCTGGCGGCCTCCTCTGCCAACCCGCTGGACCGCTCTATCGCGGCCTCCTGCTGCCCCCGACGTCGTGAGCCCCCTAAAAAAATTTCTGGGGTCTCTCCTCCCCGTGGGCCAGGCCTCCATCGTTCTCGCCCAACTCTCGCTCCTCTGTCTCCAACTCCCGCCATTCAGCTCCTCAATGGGCTTGACCCAGTCGAAGCTCTTCCTCAACTGGTCCCAAGTCCACCCTCTCTGCTCCTCACTAGGCTTGACCCAGTCGAGGTTGCCACGGAGATCTGCTAGCGATGGCTCCTGGACACGCTGCTTGGTCTGGTTTTGGTGGTTTCTTCTGTCACGATCGTCTACCAGAGAGGAGGACCAATGCGCAGCGTTGAAGGTGAACATATTATATTTATTTAATGATCACACGATCAAAACAACAAACGAAAAACGTGACGTCTATGGTTTCAACACAAACCAATACGAACAAGAAACCACAAACACAAAGTGAAAGACAGACAGTTAAATATGGCTCCCAATCAGAGACAACCAGCTGACACTCGTTGCCTCTGATTGGGAGTCACTCAGGCCAACATAGATAGACAACGACTAGAACCTAAACAAAATAAACACCCTGGCTCAACATCCGAGAGTCCCCAGAGCCAGGGCGTGACACATGCCATTCATCAGCCACCATGAACTGTAACTCAGTCAAATCTTAGGAGTTCTACAGCCTTCACTGTGTTTATTCTGTAATTTAATCTACTTGTTGTGTTCTTTGGTCATGTGATACATTATGTCGCTGTTGGAACTGAGACCCCCCCCCCCCAACAGCTGGCTGTGAATTTACACCAACACCAGTATGAGAGGAGAAACGTACTGTACATGCTCTCCACTGAACTGGACAGGACAGAAAACATTATAACCCCTTCACCTTTACTAACCTGCACAGGACAGAACACATTATCACCCCTTTCTCCTTTACTAAACTGCACAGGACAGAAAACATTATAACCCCTTTCTCCTCCACTAAACTGCACAGGACAGAAAACATTATAACCCCCTTTCTCCTCCACTAAACTGCACAGGATAGAAAACATTATAACCCCTTTCTCCTCCACTAAACTGCACAGGACAGAAAACATTATAACCCCTTCACCTTTACTAACCTGCACAGGACAGAACACATTATCACCCCTTTCTCCTTTACTAAACTGCACAGGACAGAAAACATTATAACCCCTTTCTCCTCCACTAAACTGCACAGGACAGAAAACATTATAACCCCTTTCTCCTCCACTAAACTGCACAGGATAGAAAACATTATAACCCCTTTCTCCTCCACTAAACTGCACAGGACAGAAAACATTATAACCCCTTCACCTTTACTAACCTGCACAGGACAGAACACATTATAACCCCTTTCTCCTCCACTAAACTGCACAGGACAGGACAGAAAACATTATAACCCCTTCTCCACTGAGAATAATCTAATCAAGAAATGAGAGGCTCATATACAGTATATATATATATATATATATATATATATATATATATAGCTGCTATATGCCATTAATTGATTACATGGTAACACTTTCCTTTCTGTCACCAACATGTTATAAACAGAAACAGTTATACAGCTGCTACTGTTTATCAAAGGACATCCACTCTTCAAGGCTGTTTATCAAAATGCTGGATTTCCCCTGAAGCCTCTCCCATTATATTCATGTGGAGTTAGAATTCAAGTCTGGGTAGAACGTTTATCTGGGTTGTAAATAATAAGCAAATAGCACCAGTGACTAGGTCACACAGGAACGCATCCATAATAAACAAGTTGAACATGTCCTGCATATTCCCCATAGCTAATGTTTTCCATGGGAAGAATCTAGGGTCTCTAACATTCTACATATCTGGAGGACTGGAGAGGTTGGAGAGGTTGATGGTTCTCCAAGTCTGTGTCCTATTCTCTATATAGTGGACTACTTTTGACCAGAACCCGTTGGGAATCCCACAGGCCCTGGTCAAAGGTAATGCAGTATGTGGGGAATAGGGCACCGTTTGGGATGCAGACTAGTGTCCTGTTTCCCTCAGAGTTCAGATCAGTTTCCTGTTTCCCTCAGAGTTCAGATCAGTGTCCTGTTTCCCTCAGAGTTCAGATCAGTGTCCTGTTTCCCTCAGAGTTCAGATCATTTACCTGTTTCCGTCAGAGTTCAGATCAGTGTACTGTTTCCCTCAGAGTTCAGATCAGTGTCCTGTTTCCCTCAGAGTTCAGATCAGTGTGCTGTTTCCCTCAGAGTTCAGATCAGTCCCTGTTTCCCTCAGAGTTCAGATCAGTGTCCTGTTTCCCTCAGAGTTCAGATCAGTCCCTGTTTCCCTCAGAGTTCAGATCAGTGTGCTGTTTCCCTCAGAGTTCAGATCAGTGTCCTGTTTCCCTCAGAGTTCAGATCAGTGTCCTGTTTCCCTCAGAGTTCAGATCAGTGTCCTGTTTCCCTCAGAGTTCAGATCAGTGTCCTGTTTCCCTCAGAGTTCAGATCAGTGTCCTGTTTCCCTCAGAGTTCAGATCAGTGTGCTGTTTCCCTCAGAGTTCAGATCAGTGTGCTGTTTCCCTCAGAGTTCAGATCAGTGTCCTGTTTCCCTCAGAGTTCAGATCAGTGTCCTGTTTCCCTCAGAGTTCAGATCAGTTCCCTGTTTCCCTCAGAGTTCAGATCAGTGTCCTGTTTCCCTCAGAGTTCAGATCAGTGTGCTGTTTCCCTCAGAGTTCAGATCAGTACCTGTTTCCCTCAGAGTTCAGATCAGTGTCCTGTTTCCCTCAGAGTTCAGATCAGTCCCTGTTTCCCTCAGAGTTCAGATCAGTGTGCTGTTTCCCTCAGAGTTCAGATCAGTGTCCTGTTTCCCTCAGAGTTCAGATCAGTGTCCTGTTTCCCTCAGAGTTCAGATCAGTGTCCTGTTTCCCTCAGAGTTCAGATCAGTGTCCTGTTTCCCTCAGAGTTCAGATCAGTGTCCTGTTTCCCTCAGAGTTCAGATCAGTGTGCTGTTTCCCTCAGAGTTCAGATCAGTGTCCTGTTTCCCTCAGAGTTCAGATCAGTGTCCTGTTTCCCTCAGAGTTCAGATCAGTGTGCTGTTTCCTCAGAGTTCAGATCAGTGTCCTGTTTCCCTCAGAGTTCAGATCAGTGTCCTGTTTCCCTCAGAGTTCAGATCAGTTCCCTGTTTCCCTCAGAGTTCAGATCAGTGTCCTGTTTCCCTCAGAGTTCAGATCAGTGTCCTGTTTCCCTCAGAGTTCAGATCAGTCCCTGTTTCCCTCAGAGTTCAGATCAGTGTTCTGTTTCCCTCAGAGTTCAGATCAGTGTTCTGTTTCCCTCAGAGTTCAGATCAGTATCCTGTTTCCCTCAGAGTTCAGATCAGTGTCCTGTTTCCCTCAGAGTTCAGATCAGTGTCCTGTTTCCCTCAGAGTTCAGATCAGTATCCTGTTTCCCTCAGAGTTCAGATCAGTTTGCTGCTACAGACAGAGAGGGATTAATAACAGCATCTCGATCCCCTTCGCCTGAGAGAAAGCAAGACACATATCTTGTATATCTTCTGGGCCACACACATTCTCACACACACAACAGCACTCACACAAACATGAGTTTCTAGTGGTTGTTGTCACTAGTACAGTGAAATGCCTTTCTAGTTGTTATTGCCGTTGGTAGCAAATCTGCGATCCATCTTATTATCAAGAGAATGTGTAATTGCCCAATAGAATGGAGGGAGGAGGTGGCTTTTCTCCCTTTGCCTTAATCTGGCCAGGGCTCCCCTCTCCTGCCTCTTTTTCGGCGCTGTTTCCTCTTGGATGGTCCAAAGATTGGGTCGGAATTACACAAAGAGCCCAGGGGCAGATGAGTTGAAATCGAAGTTTAAGCCAGAATTTTGGTAATTAACTGCTGATCTGATGTTCAAAAGTTATTGTCGGTTATAAGAAATTATAGCGGATACATTAATAAACGCCAAAATAATCACTAAATAGCAAAGTTGGGTCAGAGCTTGCAAGACAGCAGCCATACGGTAGAGAGGCCAGGGAGATGGTCATAGACAGGCAGGCCAGGGAGAGGGTCATAAAATATAATAAATGCTTCTGGACAAGTCTTGTTGGTTGGCAACCAGCATTCCATGGACAGGTGCAGCATGTTTACTGAACAAACAGGCCAGGCATGCAAATGGATGGCAGAAAAATTAACATGGAGGCTGGAGATTCCATGACCCGTGAAAAACAGCTCCCCATCCAAACCAACATACTATCTATCTTTGTGTATCTGTTTGTGGATGCATAATGTGTGTGTGTGTGGGTGTGTGTGTGTGTGTGTGTGTGTGTGTGTGTGTGTGTGTGTGTGTGTGTGTGTGTGTGTGTGTGTGTGTGTGTGTGTGTGTGTGTGTGTGTGTGGGTGTGGGTGTGGGTGTGGGTGTGGGTGTGGGTGTGGATGTGTGTGTGTGTGTGGGGGTGTGTGTGTGTGTGTGTGTGTGTGTGTGTGTGTGTGTGTGTGTGTATCTCTCTAGGGGCTTGGGGCTATGACTAGCTCTGAAGGTGTTCCTGGGAGGGAGATGAGCAGAGCTGCGTGCCAAACCAGGATCGCTAGTGTCTCCCAGAATGTGTCTTATGTTACTCTGACACCCTGAGCATCTCACTGATCCCAGGCAGCTCCGCTCAGGGTGTTAGCATCCCACTGATCCCAGGTAGCTCCGCTCAGGGTGTTAGCATCACACTGAACCCAGCCAGCTCCGCTCAGGGTGTTAGCATCCCACTGAACCCAGCCAGCTCCGCTCAGGGTGTTAGCATCTCACTGATCCCAGGCAGCTCCGCTCAGGGTGTTAGCATCTCACTGATCCCAGGCAGCTCTGCTCAGGGTGTTAGCATCTCACTGATTCCAGGCAGCTCCGCTCAGGGTGTTAGCATCCCACTGAACCCAGGCAGCTCTGCTCAGGGTGTTAGCATCCCACTGATCCCAGGCAGCTCCGCTCAGGGTGTTAGCATCCCACTGATCCCAGGCAGCTCCGCTCAGGGTGTTAGCATCCCACTGAACCCAGCCAGCTCCGCTCAGGGTGTTAGCATCTCACTGATCCTAGGTAGCTCCGCTCAGGGTGTTAGCATCTCACTGATCCCAGGTAGCTCCGCTCAGGGTGTTAGCATCCCACTGAACCCAGGCAGCTCTGCTCAGGGTGTTAGCATCCCACTGATTCCAGGCAGCTCTGCTCAGGGTGTTAGCATCTCACTGATTCCAGGTAGCTCTGCTCAGGGTGTTAGCATCTCACTGATCCCAGGCAGCTCCGCTCAGGGTGTTAGCATCTCACTGATTCCAGGCAGCTCCGCTCAGGGTGTTAGCATCCCACTGAACCCAGGTAGCTCCGCTCAGGGTGTTAGCATCCTAAATGGCACCCTATCCTCTATATAGTGCACTACTTTTGAATGGACCCTGGTCTAAAGTAGTGCACTATATAGGGAATAGGGTGCCATTTGGGACACACACTAACAGCCATAAGACTGGTGGTTGACCTCTTAGAAGGGAGAAGATTCCTCACCTCAGAAGAGGTGTCACCTTTACCTCACTGTTCCTCCTCCCAGATTTGTAGCTTCTCATTTATAACCAAAAGATGTATGAATTAGACTATTACCCAGTACACTTAGGGTTCTGAATGGGGTGTTGTTGAATGGGTGGTTGTTCTATGTTCAACTGTTTTGAATGGGTGGTTGTTCTACGTTCAACTGTACAGCAGAGAACGAGGGTGATTCATCTCAAATCTCTTTCTGAACACTGTGAGACCAAAGCATAGATCCGAATTAGGGAAAAAATACTTCTGATAGGCCTCTGATTATACAAATAATCCGTTTTTTTTCTATTTGTGGTAAGAAAATGATTAAATAAAAATCAAACAAAAGCATTGACGTGATGGAAAATATTGTCTTATGATGTATACAGTACATGTGAAATTAACACAAAGGAGCTGATCGTGGACTACAAGAAAAGGAGGGCCGAACACGTCCCCATTAACATCAACGGGGTTGTAGTGGAGCTGGTCGAGAGCTTCAAGTTCCTTGGTGTCCACATCCCCAACAAACTATCATGGTCCAAACACACCAAGACTGTCGTGAAGAGGGCACGACAACACCTTTTCCCCCTCAGGACACTGAAAAGATGTGGCATGTGTCCCCAGATCCTCAAAGTTCTACAGCTGCACCATCGAGAGCATCCTGACCGGTTGCATCACCGCCTGGCATGGCAACTGCTCGGCATCTGACTGTAAGGCGCTAGAGAGGGTAGTGCGTACGGCCCAGTACATCACTGGGGCCAAGCTTCCTGCCATCCATGACCTCTATACCAGGCGGTGTCAGAGGAAGGCCCAAAAAATTGTCAAAGACTCCAGTCAACCAAGTCATAGACTGTTCTCTCTGCTACCGCACGACAAGCGGTACTGGAGCGCCAAGTCTAGGTCCAAAAGGCTCCTTAACAGCTTCTACCCCAAAGCTATAAGACTGCTGAACGGTTAATCAAATGGCTACCTGGACTATTTGCATCGAACCCCCCTTTTTTTACGCTGCTGCTACTTGCTGTTTATTATCTATGCATAGTCACTTTAACTCTACCTACATGTACAGTGGGGAAAAAAAGTATTTAGTCAGCCACCAATTGTGCAAGTTCTCCCACTTAAAAAGATGAGAGAGGCCTGTAATTTTCATCATAGGTACACGTCAACTATGACAGACAAAATGAGAAAAAATATTCCAGAAAATCACATTGTAGGATTTTTAATGAATTTATTTGCAAATTATGGTGGAAAATAAGTATTTGGTCAATAACAAAGTTTCTCAATACTTTGTTATATACCCTTTGTTGGCAATGACACAGGTCAAACGTTTTCTGTAAGTCTTCACAAGGTTTTCACACACTGTTGCTGGTATTTTGGCCCATTCCTCCATGCAGATCTCCTCTAGAGCAATGATGTTTTGGGGCTGTCGCTGGGCAACACAGACTTTCAACTCCCTCCAAAGATTTTCTATGGGGTTGAGATCTGGAGACTGGCTAGGCCACTCCAGGACCTTGAAATGCTTCTTACGAAGCCACTCCTTCGTTGCCCGGCGGTGTGTTTGGGATCATTGTCATGCTGAAAGACCCAGCCACGTTTCATCTTCAATGCCCTTGCTGATGGAAAGAGGTTTTCACTCAAAATCTCACGATACATGGCCCCATTCATTCTTTCCTTTACACGGATCAGTCGTCCTGGTCCCTTTGCAGAAAAACAGCCCCAAAGCATGATGTTTCCACCCCCCATGCTTCACAGTAGGTATGGTGTTCTTTGGAATCAACTCAGCATTCTTTGTCCTCCAAACACGACGAGTTGAGTTTTTACCAAAAAGTTATATTTTGGTTTCATCTGACCATATGACATTCTCCCAATCCTCTTCTGGATCATCCAAATGCACTCTAGCAAACTTCAGACGGGCCTGGACATGTACTGGCTTAAGCAGGGGGACACGTCTCGCACTGCAGGATTTGAGTCCCTGGCGGCGTAGTGTGTTACTGATGGTAGGCTTTGTTACTTTGGTCCCAGCTCTCTGCAGGTCATTCACTAGGTCCCCCGTGTGGTTCTGGGATTTTTGCTCACCGTTCTTGTGATCATTTTGACCCCACGGGTGAGATCTTGCGTGGAGCCCCAGATCGAGGGAGATTATCAGTGGTCTTGTATGTCTTCCATTTCCTAATAATTGCTCCCACAGTTGATTTCTTCAAACCAAGCTGCTTACCTATTGCAGATTCAGTCTTCCCAGCCTGGTGCAGGTCTACAATTTTGTTTCTGGTGTCCTTTGACGGCTCTTTGGTCTTGGCCATAGTGGAGTTTGGAGTGTGACTGTTTGAGGTTGTGGACAGGTGTATTTTATACTGATAACAAGTTCAAACAGGTGCCATTAATACAGGTAACGAGTGGAGGACAGAGGAGCCTCTTAAATAAGAAGTTACAGGTCTGTGAGAGCCAGAAATCTTGCTTGTTTGTAGGTGACCAAATACTTATTTTCCACCATAATTTGCAAATAAATTCATAAAAAATCCTACAATGTGATTTTCTGGATTTTTTTTCCTCAATTTGTCTGGCATAGTTGACGTGTACCTATGATGAAAATTACAGGCCTCTCTCATCTTTTTAAGTGGGAGAACTTGCACAATTGGTGGCTGACTAAATACTTTTTTTCCCCACTGTACATATTACCTCAATTACCTCCACTAACCTGTACCCCCGCACATTGACTCGGTACCGGTACCCCCTGTATATAGCCTCGTTATTGTTATGTAATTTTATTGTGTTACTTTTTATTACATTTTTTACTTTAGTTTATTTAGTAAATATTTTCTTAACTCTATTTCTTGAACTGCATTGTTGGTTAAGGGCTTGTAATTAAGCATTTCACGGTAAGGTCTACACCTGTTGTATTCGGCGCATGTGACAAATACAATTTGATTTGATTAAGTCATATTTTGTCTGAAATAGCAACATTCATCAACTTGATCTATCCTAATTGTATTATTTTCCTATCAAAACCATATATTTTTGAAAGGATCAAGTATTTTGTGGGTTTCCTATGTATGGAGAACATCTAACTTAATATTTATTTTCTGGTTTTAACCTGGAGAGAACCTCCTGTCTTACTTTACTATCAAGTTAATGTTCTTAATATTAAGTATATATTAATATTATAATAATATATAATAATATTAATATTAATTCTTAACATGATAGTACATCAAAGTTACTCCTCAAGTATTTGGTTGTCCATATTTTCAGAATTTGGAAGGGAATGAAAATGTATGCACTCACTAACTGTAAGTCGCTCTGGATAAGAGCGTCTGCTAAATGACTAAAATGTACATGAAACGATCTCTCTAACTTGTCTATCAATATGTAAACGTCTCAGGTTGGCATCACTGCTACCTCTAGCTCTGGCTCAGAATGTTTGTTTCTCCATTATTTATTTTCTACATAATCACCACATCTTAGAGAAGACAGGAAAATACAAAGGACAATATTCCAACTCATGCAGTTCAATGGATGGCTAACAACCTCTGCCTGTGTAGGGGACCAGTGACGTCTCAGATGAGTGGACGGGTTTCTTATGTTTCAGAGGCATACTGACACACAACAATACTACTAAGAGATACATCTGGGTCTAAGGAGATGCACTAGGTTGTGTTGGACATGATTTTTGAGTTTAGGACCTGTATAGGATGCAATTTAGGCAGCGTTGTATTTTTTGCAACTGTGGGTCTCACCAGGGTTAAACTTTCTTAGTCCAAGCTGTGCATATACGGCTTGTCTTTCTGCTACGTGTGTCGATAATGTAGATTAAATCTCTGATTATTTTCAGAAGGAAGGGAGACTCAAGCTGCCAGTTGATCAGTTAGATGTTGTTTTAGTAAGTATAATTGGAGTGATGTTCAGCCCATATTCCCTCCCCGAGGCGTTGGCTTACCTTCCCAGAATGGAACGCTGATTAGAACGCCTCTCACGTGATTCATCACCCTGCTCTGCACCTCGCCCATGCAGACAATCTAACACACCTGAATGATACACACCTGAATGCACAGGTAAGGATCACTAACTTTTTAAAGCAGTTTGTAAATCACCTTTCTACACCTTTCCACTAACAGACTCCCTCAATGCCTTTCTTCACCCATAAACTCATCACTTAGTATTTTCATGAATCATTTCCAAATCTTTTGTTTGACATGTTCATAAATCTGTGATGAGGAGACACAAAAGTTTCCTCAGCTTCCTGTTAAGGCTAGGGCTGATTTCAAGGTGTTACTGCTAACCTACAAAGCATTACATGGGCTTGCTCCTACCTATCTCTCCGATTTGGTCCTGCCGTGCATACCTACACGTACGCTACGGTCACAAGACGCAGGCCTCCTTATTGTCCCTATTTCTAAGCAAACAGCTGGAGGCAGGGCTTTCTCCTACATTTACATTTTACATTTTAGTCATTTAGCAGACGCTCTTATCCAGAGCGACTTACAGGAGCAATTAGGGTTAAGTGCCTTGCTCAAGGGCACATTAACGTCATTTAGCAGACGCTCTTAGCCAGAGCGACTCACAAATTGGTGCGTTCACCCTATAGCCAGTGGGATAACCACTTTACAATTTGGGGGTTAGAAGGAATACTTTATCCTATCCCAGGTATTCCTTAAAGAGGTGGGGTTTCAAATGTCTCCGGAAGGTGGTGAGTGACTCCGCTGTCCTGGCGTCGTGAGGGAGCTTGTTCCACCATTGGGGTGCCAGAGCAGCGAACAGTTTTGACTGGGCTGAGCGGGAGCTATGCTTCCGCAGAGGAAGGGAGCCAGCAGGCCAGAGGTGGATGAACGCAATGCCCTCGTTTGGGTGTAGGGACTGATCAGAGCCTGAAGGTACAGAGGTGCCGTTCCCTCACTGCTCCATAGGCAAGCACTATGGTCTTGTAGCGGATGCGAGCTTCAACTGGAAGCCAGTGGAGTGTGCGGAGGAGGGGGGTGACGTGAGAGAACTTGGGAAGGTTGAACACCAGACGGGCTGCGGCATTCTGGATGAGTTGTAGGGGTTTAATGGCACAGGCAGGGAGGCCAGCCAACAGCGAGTTGCAGTAGTCCAGACGGGAGATGACAAGTGCCTGGACCAGGACCTGCGCCGCTTCCTGTGTAAGGCAGGGTCGCACTCTCCGAATGTTGTAGAGCATGAACCTGCAGGAGCGGGTCACCGCCTTGATGTTGGCGGAGAACGACAGGGTGTTGTCCAGGGTCACGCCTGGACTCTTCGCACTCTGGGAGGAGGACACAGCGGAGTTGTCAACCGTGATGGCGAGATCATGGAACGGGCAGTCCTTCCCCGGGGAGGAAGAGCAGCTCCGTCTTGCCAGGGAGTTCAGCTTGAGGTGGTGATCCGTCATCCATACTGATATGTCTGCCAGACATGCAGAGATGCGATTCGCCACCTGGTTATCAGAAGGGGGAAAGGAGAAGATTAGTTGTGTATCGTCAGCGTAGCAATGATAGGAAAGGCCATGTGAGGATATGACAGAGCCAAGTGACTTGGTGTATAGGGAGAAAAGGAGAGGGCCTAGAACCGAGCCCTGGGGGACACCAGTGGTGAGAGCACGTGGTGCGGAGACAGCTTCCCGCCACGCCACTTGGTAGGAGCGACCGGTCAGGTAGGACGCAATCCAGGAGTGAGCCGCGCCGGAGATGCCCAGCTCGGAGAGGGTGGAGAGGAGGATCTGATGGTTCACAGTATCAAAGGCAGCAGACAGGTCTAGAAGGACAAGAGCAGAGGAGAGAGAGTTAGCTTTAGCAGTGCGGAGAGTCTCCGTGACACAGAGAAGAGCAGTCTCAGTTGAATGACCAGTCCTGAAACCTGATTGGTTTGGATCAAGAAGGTCATTCTGAGAGAGATAGCAAGAGAGTTGGCTAAAGACGGCACGCTCAATAGTTTTGGAATGAAAAGAAAGAAGGGATACTGGTCTGTAGTTGTTGACATCAGTGGGGTCGAGTGTTGGTTTTTTGAGAAGGGGAGCAACTCTCGCTCACTTGAAGACGGAAGGGACATGGCCAGCGGTCAAGGATGAGTTGATCAGCGAGGTGAGGTAGGGGAGAAGGTCACCGGAGATGGTCTGGAGAAGGGAGGAGGGGGATGGGGTCAAGCGGGCAGGTTGTTGGGCGGCCTGCAGTCACAAGTCGCAGGATTTTATCTGGAGAGAGAGGGAGAAAGAAGTCAAAGCATAGGGTAGGGCAGTGTGAGCAGGACCAGCAGTGTCATTAGACTTAACAAACGAGGATCGGATGTCGTCAACCTTCTTTTCAAAGTGGTTGACGAAGTCATCCACAGAGAGAGAGGGGGGGGATTCAGGAGGGAGGAAAATGTGGCAAAGAGCTTCCTAGGGTTAGAGGCAGATGCTTGGAATTTAGAGTGGTAGAAGGTGGCCTTAGCAGCAGAAACAGATGAAGAAAATGTAGAGAGGAGGGAGTGAAAAGATGCCAGGTCGGCAGGGAGTTTAGTTTTCTTCCATTTCCGCTCCGCTGCCCGGAGCTCTGTTCTGTGAGCTCGCAATGAGTCATCAAGCCACGGAGCTGGAGGGGAGGACCGAGCCGGCCGGGAGGATAGGGGACACAGAGAGTCAAAGGATGCAGAAAGGGAGGAGAGGAGGGTTGAGGAGGCAGAATCAGGAGATTGGAGGGAGAAGGATTGAGCAGAGGGAAGAGATGATAGGATGGAAGAGGAGAGAGTAGTGGGAGAGAGAGAGCGAAGGTTGCGGCGGCGCATTACCATCTGTGTAGGGGCAGAGTGAGTAGTGTGGGAGGAGAGTGAGAGAGAAAAGGAAACAAAGTAGTGGTCGGAGACATGGAGGGGAGTTGCAGTGAGATTAGTAGAGGAGCAGCATCTAGTGAAGATGAGGTCAAGCGTATTGCCTGCCTTGTGAGTAGGGGGACGGTGAGAGGGTGAGGTCAAAAGAGAGAGAAGTGGAAAGAAGGAGGCAGAGAGAAATGAGTCAAATGTGGACATAGGGAGGTTGAAATCCCCCAAAACTGTGAGGGGTGAGCCATCCTCAGGGAAGGAACTTATCAAGGCGTCAAGCTCATTGATGAACTCTCCAAGGGAACCTGGAGGGCGATAGATGACAAGGATATTAAGCTTAAATGGGTTAGTGACTGTGACAGCATGGAATTCAAATGAGGAGATAGACAGATGGGTTAGGGGAAAAATTGAGAATGTCCACTTGGGAGAGATGAGGATTCCTGTACCACCACCCTCTGACCAGATGCTCTCGGGGTATGCGAGAACACATGGTCAGACGAGGAGAGAGCAGTAGGAGTAGCAGTGTTTTCAGTGGTGATCCATGTTTCCGTCAGCGCCAGGAAGTCGAGGGACTGGAGGTTGGCATAGGCTGGGATGAAGTCAGCTTTGTTGGCAGCAGAACGGCAGTTCCAGAGGCTGCCTGCGACCTGGAACTCCACGTGGGTGGTGCGTGCAGGGACCACCAGGTTAGAGAGGCAGCAGCCACGCGGTGTGGTGCGTTTGTGTAGCCTGTGCAGAGAGGAGAGAACAGGGATAGGCAGAGGCATAGTTGACAGGCTGTAGCAAATGGCTACAAAAATGCAGAGGAGATCGGAATGAAATGAACTAAACATCTGGGAGAGTAGAGAGCAGGGCCTCCCTCACCAAAAACTTCTACCTCAGAAACTAAAATTGTTTCACTGAACCACCCGAACAAAAACTCTCCCAACTTCCGCCTTTAGAAATCAGAATTGTTGTGAACCACAGCGGTTCAATGTTTAAGGAATAGACTCAACCCACTTTATTCAGCTAGCCAACTATGACACCATAGCCAACTAGCAAGCTAGCATCCAATAACAATAACACACCGTTTAGCACCAACACTTGGTCGCAACAAACCACCAATAATGTGATAACACACTAAACAGATCATTCGTGTCTGTGTCAAGTTCCTTTCATGACGCAGCAATGATTAGACGTTGGCTAGCTAGGACAAGTATATTGTAGTTAGCTACTACAGTACAGCTAGCTGGTCATGTTGGGGGAGCTAGCAATGGCCACTGTGTTGACTTTGTTTGAAGAACGGCTAGCTAGCTAGCTTCGTGCTACAGCCGGCACGGCCGAGGACACTGCCAAGACACAGTAACTACCCACAACAACCCACGAAGCCTAGCTATGACGCCGTAGCTAACTTGCAAGCTAGCATCCATTAACACACAATTTAGCATCAATACTTGGTTACAACAAACTGCCAAGAGTGTGTTAGCACACTAAACAGATAATTCAAGTCCGTGTCTAGTTCCTTTCATAACGCATAACGCAGCAAAAAATTAACGTTGGCTAGGACTACATTAACATTGGAACCAGCTCTCCAGCGTTGCTAATCGTTACCAGTAGCTACCCGCTAGCTAGCTAGCCTCGTGCTTCGATACTAACCTACAATTACCTACGGAAACCTACAATAACAACAATACTAACCTATAATAAATACAATACCTAACTACAGCTAACTACCTACCTACGATCTAATACATGGTTAAGCAAAAAATTAAACGTTGGCTAGGACTACATTAACATTGGAACCAGCTCTCAGCGTTGCTAATCGTTACCAGTAGCTACCCGCTAGCTAGCTAGCCTCGTGCTTCGATACTAACCTACAATTACCTACGGAAACCTACAATAACAACAATACTAACCTATAATAAATACAATACCTAACTACAGCTAACTACCTACCTACGATCTAATACATGGTTAAGCTTTACTCAACACCATATGAGAAGCTTACCTCCTGCTTAACTCCAGCTAGAGAAAAACACGACCTCTCCCCGACACCTCTCCCGCTTGTCGGGAGAGCTCCATTTTTATGGAATGGAATGGTATGCCTATCCATGTGAGAGATGCAGACTCGGTCTCAACCTTTAAGTCTTTACTGAAGACTCATCTCTTCAGTAGGTCCTATGATTGAGTGTAGTCTGGCCCAGGGGTGCGAAGGTGAACGGCAAGGCACTGGAGTGACGAACCACCCTGTCTCTGCCTGGCCGGCTCCCCTCTCTCCACTGGGATTCTCTGCCTCTGACCCTATTACGGGGGCTGAGTCACTGGCTTAGTGGTGCTTTCCATGCCGTCCCTAGGAGGGGTGCATCACTTGAGTGGGTTGAGTAACTGACGTGATCTTCCTGTCCGGTTTGTCGCTCCTCCTCAGGGTCGTGCGGTGGAGAGGATCTTCATGGGCTATACTCAGCCTTGTCTCAGGGTAGTAAGTTGGTGGTCTGTTGATATCCCTCTGGTAGTGTGGGGGCTGTGCTTTGGCAAAGTGGTTGGCCCTGTACGGGAGTATTGTCGGACGGGGCCACAGTGTCCCCCACAGTGTCCCCCGACCCCCACTTCTGTTTTCGACTCTGTTTCTCTCTACCGCACCTGCTGTCTCGACCTCTGAATGCTTGGCTATGAAAAGTCAACTGACATTAACTCCTGAGGTGCTGACCTGTTGCACCCTCTACAACCACTGTGATTATTATTTGACCCTGCTGGTCATCTATGAACGTTTGAACATCTTGAAGATCAATCTGGCCTTAGTGGCCATGTTCTCTTATAATTTCCACCCGGCACAGCCAGAAGAGGACTGGCCACCCCTCAGAGCCTGGTTCCTCTCTAGGTTTCTTCCTAGGTTCCTGCCTTTCTAGGGAGCATTTCCTAGCCACCGTGCTTCTACATCTGCATTGCTTGCTGTTTGGGGTTTTAGGCTGGGTTTCTGTAGAAAGAACTTTGTGACATCTGCTGATGTAAAAAGGGCTTCATAAATACATTGAATTGATTGATTGATGAAAGGCAATGTTCCAGCGTATGTATTCATATGTCAGTTGAATGGCAAATTGCCTTCAAAAGCCGCAATGTCTACAACCTGTGATCGTATTGAATCTCGGCCTAAGAGCAGTGGCGGCTCCTGAAAAAATTCTCAGGGGGGGCAATTTTTCTGATGATTTAGGTGACCTACACACATTTTAAAAAAGATATGTCCAGCAATAACATGAAGACAGTGGCAGCATATAAGTCAATACCAGAAGCATTTATTGACTGATCTCAAAAGTGTTGGCTTACCAGGGTTGGTGGAGCCCTCAGTTTCATCTTTGCCTGCAGCTAACTCAAACACTCCGCAAAACTTCACACACTGGATTAGCCGGCTGAGGATGTGGCGGTTCTTGCTAATGTCGTAGTAAATATATTTGTTATAGTGAATATGGAATATGATATGTTGAGTAAAATGTTGTGCTAAGATCTATTTAGGTCAGGAGCTGGTTATAAGTTATGTTCCTATCCAATAACAATGGACAAAGGGTCCTATCTTGTCAGCCTTGTCAGTTTCCGCAGTTCTCCAGTAAACTTGTGATTATCAACACTAACCTCATCGTTGTGGCGGCGGACAGCTAGCCTGTATCCCTCATTCAGTTGAGTGGGAATGTTCACTCTCCCCAAAGCAGACAATCTCAAACAGCTATCCATGTGGGTCTTTGACAGCTCATGTTTCTTAATCTTTCTGAAAGATGGTGCATGTCCGTTACACACCAGTCGCTGTCCAAGCGGTGCTGTCTGCCGTGCCGCCTTCAGGGTGAAAGAGTAAGCAGGGGGTAGCAGAAGACTGCATTAGCTACATCGCAGCCTGCTAGCCAGGTTTTTCGTTCGTACCAATTTTTTGGAAAATCCTCGGGTGTAGGACTTCCCCCCTTTAGTAGAAACCTGTTGAATTATTAAATTTGGTCTGGGAGGTCCTAATTGTTTCGTTGCCAATTTATCTTCATTTGTTCGCCGACAAAAAGGAACTTCTTTCAAAGACACAATCGAGTTGCACTGAAGCCTAGCCATTTTGATAGAAGTAGTGAATTGATTGACGCTGCTACCCGCTCTTTTCTTAGTTACGTTCATGGTTATATGTTACGTATGACGAAAGCGCGTAAGTGCAAGCCCTCAGAAACCCATAGAGATTGTATTGAAAGCTCTGATATTTGAAAAAAACAGATTTTACATGGGAGTCTATGACAGACTTCTGGACGATTTTCAACCTGACTGAAATCGCCCCCAAAAGGGGGCCATTTGAAGCACGACTTTAGCCTGATTGGACATTTAGTGGCATCTGTGGCAGATCAGACGTCTAGATTACAACACTGATAACTACTGTTGCCGTGATATAATTGATTAGAAAAAAAATCCCTTCCTTTTCCCGTTTGGCAGTGCGTCGCCCATATCGCCCTATTGAACACACCGCCCCTGCCTAAGAGTATTCGGAGTATTGACTTGGCTGATTGCTATTTTTTTTTTGTTATACCAGAATGCAAAGTATCTTCCAGTACAGAATAAAAATCTGTATGACATCTTATTTTAATGTTCCTCTTGTGAAACGGCAGTACGTCAGCGTAGTTGTGAAACCATCTGGAGGGCTATAGCTACCTCCATGTGCTCTGCTCTCATTTATATGGCAGCTGATCCAAGGTGTTTTCTTTATACCTCTTTTACAACCGGGGGCTTCGTCCCAAATGGCATTCTGTTCTCTATATAGTACACTACCCCCTATGGGCCCTGGTCAAAAGTAGTGCGCTATTTAGGGAGTAAAGGGGACATTTGGGACGCACGCCTGAAAGTGAAGCACAGAGCGACGGATGGATGAGGAGGGTGGGTGCCTTGCCCCGTGGGCAGAACGCTGCTTGATCCTGGATTAGAGACGCGTCCTCAGCTCAGAGAGGAAATCTGTTAACCCTTCCAGCCCTACGGTTATGATACATGATCCTAAAGGGTGACAACTAAAACATATCCTTTACCTGTTAGGATAACAGCTGCCCTTACTGCAGGGATAATGGCTGCTTTGTAGGAAAGGAAGGGGCCACATCAGCTTTAACTGATGCCTATTTGACCTTCTTGCCCATTGCAGGCCTATAGGCTTCAGTTGTGTAGGATGTCTGTTTGATTGATGTAGGACATCTGGTTTATTTTGCACTTGTCAGACTTTAAAGGACACCACATTACAAGGAAAACAGAAAATCCCAAAACCAAATATTTACAAAGACTGTTTAAGGTATATAAATGAAAGACTGTTTAAGGTATATAAATGAAAGACTGTTTAAGGCGTATAAATGATTCTGATCAATGTATCAATGATCAATATGTATTTTACTCTCACTCTCATAATGCATGTAGATTCTTGAAAGTCAGGACAATCCTTGTCCCCAGGGAACTTACATTTTAATAGTTGGAAAAAGTGCATTTTGTTGCATTATTTGAGTTTTAAAATTACATTTTGGCACATTTTATCAAGGGAAAGATTTGTTTTAGGAATGTTGAAATATTTTCTATATTTTTCATTTCAATGTCGGTTCTATGCCCCGAAATAGCCTTTTCTGGAGCGAAGGATCCCAATTTCTAACTCTCCAAAAAGGTGTTTAAAATAAAATAAAAACAACATACCCTACCTTACAACACAACCTACCCTACAACACTACCTACCCTACCTTACAACACTACCTACCTTACAACACTACCTACCCTACCTTACAACACTACCTACCCTACCTTACAACACTACCTACCTTACCTTACAACACTACCTACCCTACCTTACAACACTACCTACCTTACAACACTACCTACCCTACAACACTACCTACCCTACCTTACAACACTACCTACCTTACAACACTACCTACCCTACCTTACAACACTACCTACCCTACCTTACAACACTACCTACCCTACCTTACAACACTACCTACCCTACCATACAACACTACCTACCCTACCTTACAACACTACCTACACCTTACACAACACTACCTACCCTTACCTGCAACACTACCTACCCTACCTTACAACACTACCTACCCTACCTTACAACACTACCTACCTTACAACACTACCTACCCTACCTTACAACACTACCTACTACCCTACAACACTACCTACCTTACCTTACAACACTACCTACCCTACCTCACAACACTACCTACCTACCTTACAACACTACCTACCCTACCTTACAACACTACTTACCCTACCTTACAACACTACTCTACCTTACCTTACAACACTACCTGCCCTACTACAACACTACCTACCCTACACTACCTACCCTACCTTACAACACTACCTACCTACCTTACAACACTACCTACCCTACCTTACAACACTACCTACCCTACCTTACAACACTACCTACCCTACCTTACAACACTACCTACCCTACCTTACAACACTACCTACCTTACCTTACAACACTACCTACCCTACCTTAACCTACTTACTCTTCACCTTACAACACTACCTACCCTACCTTACAACACTACCTACCCTACCTTACAACACTACCTACCCTACCTTACAACACTACCTACCCTACCTTACAACACTACCTACCTTACAACACTACCTACCCTACCTTACAACACTACCTACCTACCTTACAACACTACCTACCCTACCTTACAACACTACCTACCCTACCTTACAACACTACCTACCCTACCTTACAACACTACCTACCCTACCTTACAACACTACCTACCCTACCTTACAACACTACCTACCCTACCTTACAACACTACCTACCCTACCTTACAACACTACCTACCCTACCTTACAACACTACCTACCCTACCTTACAACACTACCTACCCTACCTTACAACACTACCTACCCTACCTTAAACACTTTACCTACCCTTACCTTACAACACTACCTACTACCTTACAACACTACTTCCTCTACCTAACACTACCTACCTACCTTACAATACTACACCTTACTGCCTTACAACACCACCTACCCTACCTTACAACTACACCTACCCTCCTTCACAACACTACCTACCCTGCGACCACAACACTACTACCTTACAACACTACCTACTACATAACTACTTACCTACCTACAACACTACACTTCACCTTACAACACCTACTACACTCCTTACAACACTACCTGCCCTACCTTACAACTACCTACCCTCTTATAACACTACCTACCGCTTCGCAACACTACCTACCCTACCTTACAAAACTACCTACCCTACTATAACACTACTACCTGACCTTACAACACTACCTACCTACCTTACAACACTACCTACCTTACCTTCTACCTACCCTACCTTACAACACTACCTACCCTACCTTACAACACTACGCCCTACCTTACAACACCTACCTACCCTACCTTCCAACACTACCCCTACAACACTACCTACCCTACCTACAACACACTCTACCCTACCCTTACAACACTACCTACCCTTACCTTACAACACTACCTACCACTTCCACAACACTACCTACCTTACTAACACTACCTACCCAACTTACAACACTACCTACCCTACCTTACAACACTACACTACCCTACAACACCACCTACCCTACCTTACAACACTACCTACCTTCCCACAACACTACCTACTCCACACAACACTACCTACCCTACCTTACAACACTACCTACCTACTTACAACACTACCCTGACTACCCTCCTTACAACACTACTACCCACACAACACTACCTACCCACTTTTACATAACACTACCACCCCACCCCTTCAACACCACCCTACCCTCCTTACAACCACTACCACCCTACCTTTACAACTTACCCTAACTTACAACACTACCTACCCTGCCTTACAACACTACCTCTTACCCTACCTTACAACACTACCTACCCTCACCACAACACTACACTCTACCACAACAACACCTACCCACACTTCAAACTACTTTCACCCTACCTTACAACACTACCTACCCTGCACCACAACACTACCTACCCTACCTTACAACACTACCTACCCTACCTTACAACACTACCTACCCTACCTACAACACTACCTACCCTACCTTACAACACTACCTACCCTACCTTACAACACTACCTACCCTACCTTACAACACTACCTACCCTACCTTACAACACTACCTACCCTACCTTACAACACTACCTACCTTACAACACTACCTACCCTACCTTACAACACTACCTACCCTACCTTACAACACTACCTACCCTACCTTACAACACTACCTACCTTACCTTACAACACTACCTACCTACCTTACAACACTACCTACCCTACCTTACAACACTACCTACCCTACCTTACAACACTACCTCCCTACCCCTATCCCCCCAACACTACCTACCCTACTTTACAACACTACCCCTTCCTACCACAACACTACCTACCATGCCTTACAACACTACCTACCCTACCTTACAAATACTCACTACCCATACCACAACACCACCTACCTCTTACAACACTACCTACCTTACCTTACAACAACTACTACCTTACCTTACAACACTACCTAACCTACCTTACAACACTACCTACCCTACCTTACAACACTACCTACCC
>NW_025534190.1:212500-242500 GCF_020615455.1 Coregonus clupeaformis | reverse complement strand
TGAATCTCAGAATACTGGTAAGTACACTGTAGTCACAGAGACACACACATCGAAAGAGTAAACCAATAGTTATTATTCTTCCAACTGCCACACAAACAATTTACCTTTTGTTAATGTAATGAGGTTGGCCGATACCCATGCCCCAAGGCTTCAAAAGTCAACTGAGTAAAATAAACTGTAACGAACAGATTCTTAATATTTATAAACATAATACAATGTGTTTTCCAAATTAAGATACCTTACTTCAAAAGGGAAAGCTTTTGAAATGACATACTTGTGAAAATTGATACATAAAATTCGAAATACTACATCTCCTAAATGAAAGGTCGTTCCATTAAGATTAGAGGTTAAATATTCTGAAATGTTCGAGGCTCTGTAGGATGTATACTAACTGCAGAAACATTTATTTTCATGTTCATAAAGTCCTATGTAACTCGCCACTGTGTATTTCCAACCTGGTCTCAAAGTATTTCGTTTTATTCTGTATGTAAAGCAAGACACTCTTTTTAGTATGATATGTTACCTTTCATATGTTATGTATCATTGTGTGGATAACCATCATCCATTTTGTATGATATGTTACGAATTACAATTTGTATGATATGTTACGAATTTGCTAAACTTACAATATGTAATGAATTTGCTAAACATATGATATGTTATGAATTCTACTAACATTAGCTATCTGGCTAATGTTAGCAAGGCTAGGGGTTAACTGTAAATGGCCACTATATGTCCTGTTGCAGTGAGAAGCTGTATCTTTAACAACCACAAGTCCCCCTCAACAAAAAGAGAGATGGGGGTGAGAAACCACCACTTTAAATGTGCAGCTATTTTTCCTCCATTTAGAGATCATAAAAAATAGATTCTTCATACTTTGAGATCATATGGGGCGAATCCTATCTTCCACTTAAGTCAAATTTAGACTTAGTCATTCATTTATATCAATGGGAGACTAAGTGAACATTTTAATTAAAGGGATACTTCAGTATTTTGGCAATGATGCCCTTTATCTACTTCCCCACAGTCAGATGAGCTTGTGGATACCATTTGTATGACTTTATATCCAGTATGAAGAAAGTTAGAGGTGGTTTTGTGAGCCATTGCTAACTAGAGTTGACTGGAGGTTTATGGCATGGAGGTCATTGCGCTAATTCTAGTTTCAATCACTATATCAGGTTTCTTTATTTTAATTTTTTTGGGACATAACAGACTGTAAAAACACCAGGAAATCAGCTCCTATTGATTTTAATTTTGGAAATCTGTTCCCAAGTATTCCCAAGTATAATAGAGAGACACACACTAACGTAAACAAGGTGTGAGAATGTGATTTGAAGGAGTCAGGCACAGGAGGGTAAATCACAGAATACAGAGTTTTTTCCGTAGTACACAGTTACGCTGGATAGCGTCAACAGTCCAGTGCGCAAAACAGGCGCACTGGAACAAATACAGGCACACGGGGAAAATATACCCTGGTAATACAAAGAACAGGTAGCTCCACGAGCTACCCTCATCTCACATGAAACCATCACCCACAAGGACAAGGGGCAGAGGGAACACTTAAACACATACTAATGAGGGGAATATGAACCAGGTGTGTGTAATTGACAAGACAAGACAAACGGAATGATGAGATTTGGAGGGGCAGTGGCTAGAAGGCCGGTGACGACGAACGCCGAAGCCTGCCCGAACAAGGAGGGGAGGCAGCTTCGGAGGAACTCCAGGTTACGGTGGTCCGTCCAGACGAGGAAAGGGTGTTTCGCCCCTTCGAGCCAATGCCTCCACATGGTCAGGGCTCGGACAATAGCGTCGTAGTTCTGCTCCGCCGGGCTGAGCTTCTTAGAGAAGAAGGCACAGGGGCGGAGCTTGGGTGGTGTGCCTGAGCGTAGAGACAGGAAAGCACATATCCCTACCTCGGATGCATCCACCTCCACTACGAACGGTAGTGATGGATCGGGGTGGGCCAGTACAGAGGCTGAAATAAACAGACCCCTCAGGTTACTGAAAGCCCTGTCAGCCTCAGCAGACCAGCGGAGCCGGGACGGCCCACCCTTCAACAGAGAGGTAATGGGAGCTGCGACCTTGCCAAAGCCCAGGATAAACCTACGATAGTAGTTGGCGAAGCCCAGAAAGCGCTGCACCTCCTTAACCGTGGTTGGAGTCGGCCAATTACGCACGGCTGAAATGCAATCTCCCTCCATCTCCACACCTGAGGTGGTAATGCGGTATGCAAGGAAGGAGACGGAAAGCTGGAAAAACAGACACTTTTCTGCCTTGGCATAAAGGTCATTTTCCAACAGTCGGACCAGCACTTTGCGAACCAGGGACACATGCTCAGCCCGCGCAGCGGAATACACCAGAATGTAATCGATGTAGACCACTACACCGCGACCAAGCATGTCCCGAAACACCTCGTTCACAAAGGACTGGAAGACGGATGGAGCATTCATCAAACCGTAGGGCATCACCAGGTATTCACAATGCCCCGTGGTTGTGCAGAATGCTGTCTTCCAATCATCTCCCTCTCGAACACGCACCAGGTTGTACGCACTCCTGAGATCTAATTTGGTGAAGAAGCGGGCCCCATATATTGACTCGATCACTGAAGGAATGAGGGGGAGAGGATAACTAAATCGTATCGTCTCCTTATTCAGTGGTCGATAATCAATGCAAGGGCGCAGACCGCCATCTTTCTTCTTCACAAAAAAGAAACTTGAGGAGGCGGGTGAAGTAGAGGGACATATATACCCCTGGCACAGGGACTCGGTGACGTATGTTTCCATAGCCTCCGTTTCAGCCTGTGACAGGGAATACACATGACTCCTGGGAGGCACAGCGTCTACCCGGAGGTTTATCGCACAATCCCCCGCCCGATGAGGTGAGAACTTGGTGGCCTGCGTTTTAGAAAATGCGTGCGCCAAATCGAGGTATTCGGGGGGGAATGCGCATGGTGGAGGTACTGTCTGGACTTTCCACTGTGGTTGGACCAATGGAAACACCTAGACACCTACCCTGATACTCTCGCGACCACCCCGTGAGAACCCTCTGCGGCCATGAGAAGGTGGGGTTGTGGAGTGCTAACCAAGGGATACATAACACCACAGGGAAAGGAGGAGACTCAATAATAAAAAAAGTGACTTGCTCGCAATGAGTCTCATTGGTAACCATGGTGACTGGTGCTTTAACTTCCCTATTAAACCCTGACCCTAATAGTCGACTATCAAGTGATGTGGAGTGGAATGGATAGGGGAACCAATGAAATGACTAGACTGTGTGAGAATGCCTGTCCATAAAGTTCCCAGCTGCGCCTGAATCGACTTGCACCTTACACTGTGGAACTACCATGTGATCAGGAAAGTAGATGGGTAGGGTACAGTGCGCAGCAGAGGACTCTGAACGAATGTGGGTGTTCGATACCTGGGGTGATGCGAGAGTGCCATGCCTGCCGTTTCCAGACCCAAAAGAACGCTGACGACGTTGTGCGGTGTAATGTCCCTTCGTGCCACCAGAGTGACACTGGCGCTGTCGTCCTCCATTCTTTCAGATCACCGCTCCACCCAACTCCATCAGCTCGGGATCCGAGTTGGGCGGGGTTGGAACGGGCAGACCTCCCCCAGGACGTCCTCTTGCCGCCAGCAGGTTGTCCAACGGATGGCCATGTCCACCAGGTGCATGAAGGACAACATGGTGTCCCGGCAGGCTAGCTCCCTTTGGACGTCCTTCTGCAGATGGCACCGGAAGTGTTCAATGAAGGGCCCGCTCGTTCCACCCGGACCCAGCTGCTAGAGTCCGGAACTCCAAGGCAAAGTCTTGCGCAGTCCTCATCCCCTGCCTCAAGTGGACCAGCCGCTCGCCCGCCTCTCGACCCTCGGGCGGGTGATTGAAGACAGTCCGAAGAAGGCGAGCGAACTCCCCGTAGTTGTCCAATGTGGCTCCTCCTTCGTTCCAGACCACGTTGGCCCACTCCAGAGCTTTCCTTGAGAGGCAGGAGATGAGGGCAGACACCTTCTCCCGCTCCGATGGGGCCGGGCTGATGCAGGAATAATTAAGCTCGAGTTGGAGGAGGAATCCCTGGCAGAGAGCAGCTGTCCCGTCAAACTCCCGTGGTCGGGATATATGGATCCCTCTAGGTGCTGGAGTGTTGGTGGCTGGATCCGGTCGCCCAGCTGGTCTTGACAGATCGGGGTCTCTACTCTCCAGGCGTTGGATGACCTGAAGAACCCGATCCATCGCTTCTCCCAAGCTGTCTAGCATCGTTGAATGCTCCTGGACCCGTGTCACGACTCCAGAAATGCTCTCCTCTCCCGCTGACTCCATAGCCGGTGGGAGATTGTTTGAGAATGTGATTTGAAGGAGTCAGGCGCAGGAGGGTAAATCACAGAATACAGAGTTTATTCCGTAGTATACAGTTACGCAGAATAGCGGCAACAGTCCAGTGCTAAAAACAGCACACTGGGAAAATATACCCTGGCAATACAAAGAACAGGTAGCTCCACCGAGCTACACTCATCTCACATGAAACAATCACCCACAAGGACAAGGGGGAAGAGGGAACACTGAAACACATTCTAATGAGGGGAATATGAACCAGGTGTGTGTAATTGACAAGACAAGACAAATGGAATGATGAGATATGGAGGGGCAGTGGCTAGAAGGCCGGTGACGACAACCGCCGAAGCCTGGCCGAACAAGAAGGGGAGGCAGCTTCAGAGGAAGACTTGACACAAGGTTTAAAATTATTACGTTTTAGTCCAATTTCACATCTATTTGGGCTTCTTGCAGTGAATTTGCAGTCTGCTAATTATTTGCAATTATGTTCCGGCCCCCTGACCATTCGCAAAACACAAAAATCTGCCTGCGGCTGAATCTAGTTGATGATCCCTGCGCTATATGGTCCATGTTCGATTGTGTCTCATTGATGATGCTATGTACAGTATCTGTGTCCACAGAGCCTGATAGCTCAGGGAAGAGATCCTCCAGAGTTGCTGCAGTGTGTCTGGGGCTGCTGTGTGTTCTACTGGCTGGGTTCATAGGCCTGTATGTCCACTGTAAGTCTGAAGTTATAAAAGTTACAATTCACCAGCAGTTCTGTGATTATCTTGTTTAATAATAAACTTTGTTGTTGTTGTGACAGATGATGGGGTCTCTAAGAGCTTCTTAGCATATAAGACCAACTCATCTGCAGAGAGAGACCAGCTACTGACCAGCTACAACAACCTGACTAATGAGAGAGACCAGCTACAGACCAGTTACAACACCCTGACTAAAGAGAGAGACCAGCTACTGACCAGTTACAACACCCTGACTAATGAGAGAGACCAGCTACAGACCAGTTACAACACCCTGACTAATGAGAGAGACCAGCTACAGACTGAGTTAGAGATTCTTAACAGGAGGCTTACTAATCTCAGTGAGTAAACCTACAATCATACATTATCATTAATCCCACACACTTTACAGTGTGTCTGTATTCTTTCATTAACTGATTAGTTTGATAAGTTGAAGGAAATTCATGTTTTTGTTCTTGTAGAACAAACTAGTTCTGAAGGCTGGCAGATGTTTGATTCCAGTTGGTACTTCCTGTCTACCAAGACTAACACCTGGAAGGAGAGCAGAGAGGACTGTCTGGAGAGAGGAGCAGACCTGGTGATCATAAACAGTGATAAGGAACAGGTGAAAAAGAGAGAGAGAGAGAGAGAGAGAGAGAGAGAGAGAGGTCAGCTTCACCTGGAATGCTTTTCCAACAGTCTTGAATGACTTCCCACATATGCTGAGCACTTGTTGGCTATTTTTCCTTCACTCTGCGGTCCGACTCAACCCAAACCATCTCAATTGGGTTGAGGTCGGGGGATTGTGGAGGCCAGGTCATTTTATGCAGCACTCCATCACTCTACTTCTTGGTAAAATAGCCCTTACACAGCCTGGAGGTGTGTTGGTTCATTGTCCTGTTGATAAACAAATGATGGTCCCACTAAGCCCAAACAAGATGGGATGGCATATCGCTGCAGAATGCTGTGGTAGCCATGCTGGTTAAGTGTGCCTTGAATTCTAAATAAATCACAGACAGTGTCACCAGAAAAGCACCCCACACACCATAACACCTCCTCCTCCATGCTTTACGGTGGGAACAACACATGCGGATATCATCCGTTCACCCACACCACGTCTCACAAAGACACGGCGGTTGGAACTAAAAATCTCCAAATTGGACTCCAGACCAAAGGACACATTTCCACCGGTCTAATGTCCATTACTCATGTTTCTTGGCCCAAGCGGATCTCTTCTTCTTATTGGTGTACTTTAGCAGTGGTTTCTTTGCAGTAATTCGACCATGAAGGCCTGATTCACACAGTCCCCTCTGAACAGTTGATGTTGAGATGTGTCTGTGACTTGAACTATGTGAAGCATTAATTTGGGCTGGTAACTCTAATGAACTTATCCTCTACAGAAGAGGTAAATCTGGGTCTTCCTTTCCTGTGGCAGTCCTCATGAGAGCCAGTTTCATCGTAACGCTTGATGATTTTTGTGATTGCACTTGAAGAAACGTTCAAAGTTCTTGACATTTTCCGTATTTACTGACCATGGCTTAAAGTAATGATGGAGTGTCATTTCTCTTTGCTTATTTGAGCTGTGCTTGCCACAATATGGACTTTGTCTTTTACCAAATAGGGCTATCTTTTGTACACCCCCCTACCTTGTCACAACACAATTGACTGGCTCAAACACATTAAAAAGGAAATAAATTCCACAAATTAACTTTTAACAAGGCACAACCGTTAATTTAAATGCATTCCAGGTGACTACCTCATGAAGCTGTTTGAGAGAATGCCAAGAGTGTGCAAAGCTGTCATCAAGGCAAAGGGTGGCTATTTGAAGAATCTCAAATATAAAATATATTTTGATTTGTTTAACACTTTTTGGTTACTACATGATTCCATATGTGTTATTTCATAGTTCTGATGTCTTCACTATTATTCTACAATGTAAAAAAATAGTACAAATTAAGAAAAAGCCTTGAATGAGTAGGTGTTCTAAAACTTTTGTCTGGTAGTGTATATATCTTTATGTTTCTCGACAACAGACATTTCTGTACAACCTCAAGAAGAGAGTCTGGATTGGTCTGACTGACTCTGTTAATGAGGGGACCTGGAAATGGGTGGACGGCACATCACTGTCCACAGGGTGAGATATGATAACTAATCTGTGAATAAAGCTCCATTCAACCTTTTTCTATACAGGTTACTGTCAATGATGATAACTTTAAGATGAAGCATTTCTGTATATTATTTAGGATTGTGATGTTCTAACTGTGATATCTGATGGTTTTTAACCCTGTAGGTACTGGTATTAACCATGATATCTGATGGTTTTTAACCCTGCATTTACTGGTATTAACCATGATATCTGATGGTTTTTAACCCTGTAGGTACTGGTATTAACCATGATATCTGACTGTTTTTAATCCTGTAGGTACTGGTATGACAAACAGCCTGATAATGTTGGTCCTACTGGGGAGGACTGTGCTGAGATACACACAGATCAGAGTCCTCTAAAGGCATGGAATGACATGTCATGTGACAGCAAACTCAACTGGATTTGTGAAAAAGTTGTTTAACATCAACATGACAACATACTGTAACATGTCCAGTAGCCTACAGTGCAAATAACTTCCTCCTTCTCTCTCTCTCTCTCTCTCTCTCTCTCTCTCTCTCTCTCTCTCTCTCTCTCGCTCTGTCTCAAACCTACGAACACACTTATTATTTGTTTGTAGTAGCATATTAATAAAAGTCCTTCTTATTTCCTGTTTGTTGCTTCCTGTGTACCAGTAGTTATGTTTCACACATCATCAGATACAACATGAAGTTAGTGCATTTGACTTTTTGCACACTCTACATGCAGTGCATTTAATCAATTACAATTCAAATACATTCTTCTTACTTGCTACATATATTTACATGCTCCCATTTACGTCTGGTGCAAACATTCTCAACCCTACCAAACCACCATTACATACACTGTATAGGAGTGTAGTAGAGATATCAAAGGGTATCAAAGGATGTTACTTAATCATATTTGACAGTCAGTCTTTGATATCAAGTTACATATAAGCCCAATATCAAATGCTCATATTTGACTGTTGTTCCCCTATATGGGTTCCAAAAGAGGGAAGTGAAATGGTTCAACCAGCTGTCACTCAAAAACCCCTCCACCAATCAGGTTCATCAAGTGAGAGGAGAGCCCTGGTGGTTTCTGTTGTCATCTCATCCTCACTGGTTAAGCCTACCCACCCTCAATATCCACTTGGAGCAGTTTGTAGTGTCACATCTATTGTATGGACATTATAATGACCCATTTTTGTAGTCCTGGACCTCCTGAACATGTTGGTGTATATTTGGGAGAAAACAGAGGGTCTAAATCAGCAGAAAGGTGAAAGTAAGGGGGAATTCTGGAAACTCCCTGAATTATCTTGGGGCTGTTACATATGATATTTAATATATGTTAACAGCTAGACTTTGTTCTCCACTTCACCTCTATTATCTATATCTTCCTGGTATGATAGTGTCCTGTCCATCATCACAAATATTAAGTCCCATTCCCTGGGTAGGAGGACTGTGTTGAGATATACTCTGGACAAGATGACCATATAGAGACATGGAATGATTTATATTGTGCCACAGAAAATGGTTTAACAATAAGCGCTGTAACAATCTCTCACACACACACATGCACACAAGTACGTACACAAGTATGCAAACTTGTTCTATTTTTTGTATTAGCATAGCCACAACTACCCGTGTCATTTTGTTGATACTTCCCTAGAGTTAACACCTACAGCAGTCACACAGACAGAGAAACACAGATGACTCAGAGACAGAGATATCACTGGAAGCAGAGACTTAACGTATAGTAGACCTACATAGAAAGAAAGACCCAGGCATTGTAAAGATGTCAAAGTTAATCAATGCCGATCCAGATATGAACAAGAAGGTCAAGTTTGACAGAGATGAGATGGAGGAGAGGATTGTGGATATCTACATCAGTGCAGACACCCTGAGAGATGGTGAGACCAGCACCAAGAGAGAAGAGACAGCAGACACTGCTCCTAATAATGGACCAGGAGACCAGTACTTAGGTAACACACATTTACATTACATTTACATTTTAGTCATTTAGCAGACGCTCTTATCCAGAGCAACTTACAGTTAGTGAATACATTTTTTGTTGTTTTGTTTTTAAAATGTTTTTTATTATATATATTTTTTTTATACTGGCCCCCCGTGGGAATCGAACACACAACCCTGGCGTTGCAAACGCCATGCTCTATCAACTGAGCTACATCCCTGCCGGCCATTCCCTCCCCTACCCTGGACCAATTGTGCGCCGCCCATGAGTCTCCCGGTCGCGGCCGGCTGCGACAGAACCTGGATTCGAACCAGGATCTAGTGGCACAGTTAGCACTGCGATGCAGTGCCTTAGACCACTGCGCCACTCAGGACACACACACAACCCTATTAGAGGAGAAAGTCCAAGGTCCCTCCCTAAGGAAATTATTCTCCAATGTGTTTTGAGAAGGGTGTGGGGGGGGGGAGAGAGAGGATGCGAGGAGGATTTGAGGAAGGATGAATTGAGAAAGAGCCCGTATGCAAGTCTGTAAAACCACTATTTCCACTCTATGGTGAGTTAATCTCTCACTTCAACCACTAGATGGAATCATCACTTAACCATTCAACACTGTATCCAACCATCAACATGAGAGAGAGAGAGAGAGAGAGAGAGAGAGAGAGAGAGAGAGAGAGAGAGAGAGAGAGAGAGAGAGAGAGAGAGAGAGAGAGAGAGAGAGAGATAGAGAGAGCGAGAGCGAGAGCGAGATAGAGAGAGTTACTGTGGGTTATTGTAACACCAATTTGTCACAGATCCAGTTATGATTTGTGCAACATTTGACATCATTCCATGTCTTTACAGAGTCATCTTGTCCATAGTATATCTCACCACAGTCCTCCTGCCCAGAGAACTGACCACCATTATCAGGCTGTCCTGCCCCCCAGTACCTAAACAACACAGAGAACCAGACAGTCAGACACTGTGGTACAAACATCCTTATAGACATATGTTTTTTTCAGCTGTAAAGACACTCTCTAAGATGAGCATACCATTATCAACACTTGTATTATTAATTTCTTTACTCTTTCCAAGACATTTTCAAATAGTGATTGGCTTCTATGATGCTTCTATAGAGTCTAAACATATATTTTTAGGAACATGATTGGAAGCTCTCTTTCTCTCTCGTTGTTTATCTGGTAGTCTAGTAATTATCATGTTGATGGTTGGATACAGTGAGAAGGAGGAGAGGAGATAGGAGGAGAGGGGATAGGAGGAGAGGAGATGGGAGGAGAGGAGATAGGAGGAGAGGAGATAGGAGGAGAGGAGATGGGAGGAGAGGAGATAAGATGAGAGGAGATAGGAGGAGAGGAGATAGGAGGAGAGGAGATGGGAGGAGAGGAGATAGGAGGAGAGGAGATAGGAGGAGAGGAGATGGGAGGAGAGGAGATAAGATGAGAGGAGATAGGAGGAGAGGAGATAAGATGAGAGGAGATAGGAGAGGAGATAGGAGAGGAGATAGGAGGAGAGGAGATCGGAGAGGAATCTAGGAAAGACTAATTGAGATAGAGCCTTAGTGTCAGAGAGACATAGAGGAGGAAGAAGAACATTAAGAGAATGAGGAAGAGAGAAAAAATAAGACAAATAATAGTTGTGTTTAGATTTAGAGGAGAGTATGTAGACATACTGTACTCTGGAAAATGACTCTTCATTATTTTATTAGAAACATGTCATGTGATTTGACATAGGTTGAGGCTAAGTAAAAAATTAATTTAAAAAAACGATGCTAATGAAAGCCGTGACTCACAACCTTCACTGTACAAGGGACAACGTGTAGTTGACCAATGGTAACACACTGCACCATGCACCAGTGGACCTGGCTGCTACATACCCATTCACTCATGCATGGTGTCTATCTACTGTTGTGTCTCTTCCTGGAGGTTGCTGTCTGCTCAAACCACTGTTTAAGGTGTGAACTCCTCCCTAAATCTATAACACTGAACGTTCTCAGACACAGACTGTTAAACTAAAGCAGATGTTTAAGAGGATATACCACAGAATATACTGTCCGTTGTATTGTGTGCCGCTCCTTAAAGTACCAAAGTATATTTTAAGGGGGCAATTAGAATTAGCCTTTATATGGAGCAGTCTGAGGAGATTTATGCCAATGTTGACAGGAAGAGCTGTGGACAGGATACAGTGAACAGGAGCATAGATAAACAACCTGAATCTCAGAATACTGGTAAGTACACTGTAGTCACAGAGACACACACATCGAAGAGTAAACCAATAGTTATTATTCTTCCAACTGCCACAAAACCAATTTACCTGATGTTAATGTGATGATATTTGCTGATGCCCAATGCCCCAAGGCTTCAAAAGCCAACTGAGTAAAATAAACTGTAACGAACTACATCTCCTAAATGAAAATACTACATCTCCTAAATGAAAGGTCGTTCCTTTAAAATTAGAGGTTAAATGTTCTGAAATGTTCGAGGCTCTGTAGGATGTATACTAACTGCAGAAACATTCATTTTCATGTTCATAAAGTCCTATGTAACTCGCCACTGTGTATTTCCAACCTGGTCTCAAAGCATTTCGTTTTATTCTGTACGTATAGCAAGACACTCCATTTAGTATGATATGTTACCTTTCATATGTTACCTTTTATATGTCAATGTGTGGATGCCCATCATCCATTTGGTATGATATGTTACGAATTACAATTTGTATGATATGTTACGAATTTGCTAAACTTACAATATGTTATGAATTTGCTAAACGTGTGATATGTTATGAATTCTACTAACATTAGCTATCTGGCTAACATTAGCAAGGCTAGGGGTTAACTGTAACTGGCCACTATATTTCCTGTTGCAGTGAGAAGCTGTATCTTTAACAACCACAAGTCCCCCTCAACAAAAAGAGAGATGGGGGTGAGAAACCACCACTTTAAATGTGCAGCTATTTTTCCACCTTTTAGAGATCATGCAAAATAGATTCTTCATACTTTGAGATCATATGGGGCGAATCGTATCTTCCACTTAAGTCAAATTTAGACTTAGTTATTCATTTATATCAATGGGAGACTAAGTTAATTTTGAATTAAAGGGATACTTCAGGATTTTGGCAATGATGCCCTTTATCTACTTCCCCACAGTCAGATGAGCTTGTGGATACCATTTGTATGACTCTGTATCCAGTATGAAGGAAGTTAGAGGTGGTTTTGTGAGCCATTGCTAACTAGAGTTGACTGGAGGTTTATGGCATGGAGGTCATTGCGCTAATTCTAGTTTCAATCAGGTTTGACATAACAGACTGTAAAAACACCAGCTCCTATTGATTTAGATTTTGGAAATCTGTTCCCAAGTATTCCCAAGTATAATAGAGAGACACACACTAACGTAAACAAGGTTTGAAATTATTACATTTTAGTCCAATTTTATATCTATTTGGACTTGCGGTCAATTTGCAGCCTGGTAATTATTTGCAATTATGTTCCGGCCCCCTGACCATTCGCTCAAGACAAAAATCTGCCCGCGGCTGAATCTAGTTGATGATCCCTGCGCAATATGGTCCATGTTCAATTGTGTCTCATTGATGATGCAATGTACAATACCTGTATCCACAGAGCCTGATAGCTCAGGGAAGAGATCCTCCAGAGTTGCTGCAGTGTGTCTGGGGCTGCTGTGTGTTCTACTGGCTGGGATCATAGGCCTGTATGTCCACTGTAAGTCTGAAGTTATAAAAGTTACAATTCACCAGCAGTTCTGTGATTATCTTGTTTAATGATAAACTTTGTTGTTGTTGTGACAGATGATGGGGTCTCTAAGAGCTTCTTAGCATATAAGACCAGCTCATCTGCAGAGAGAGACCAGCTACTGACCAGCTACAACAACCTGACTAATGAGAGAGACCAGCTACTGACCAGTTACAACAACCTGACTGAAGAGAGAGACCAGCTACAGACCAGTTACACCACCCTGACTAATGAGAGAGACCAGCTCCAGACTGAGTTAGAGATTCTTAACAGGATGCTTACCAATCTCAGTGAGTACACCTACAGTAATAAATTATCATTAATCCCACACACTTTAAAGTGTGTCTGTATTCTTTCATTAAGTGTTTAGTGTGATAAGTTGAAGGAAATTAATTTTTTCATCTTGTTGAACAAACCTGTCCTGAAGGCTGGAAGAAGTTTGAATCCAGTTGGTACTTCCTGTCTAACACCTGGAAGGAGAGCAGAGAGGACTGTCTGGAGAGAGGAGCAGACCTGGTGATCATAAACAGTGATAAGGAAAAGGTGAGAAAGAGAGAGAGAGAGAGAGAGAGAGAGAGAGAGAGAGAGAGAGAGAGAGAGAGAGAGAGAGAGAGAGAGAGAGAGAGAGAGGTCAGCTTCACCTGGAATGTTTTTAAAACAGTCTTGAATGACTTCCCACATATGCTGAGCACTTGTTGGCTACTTTTCCTTCACTCTGCGGTCCGACTCAACCCAAACCATCTCAATTGGGTTGAGGTCGGGGGATTGTGGAGGCCAGGTCATTTTATGCAGCACTCCATCACTCTCCTTCTTGGTAAAATAGCCCTTACACAGCCTGGAGGTGTGTTGGTTCATTGTCCTAAACAAATGATGGTCCCAGTAAGCCCAAACAAGATGGGATGGCATATCGCTGCAGAATGCTGTGGTAGCCATGCTGGTTAAGTGTGCCTTGAATTCTAAATAAATCACAGACAGTGTCACCAAAAAAGCACCCCATAACACCATAACACCTCCTCCTCCATGCTTTACGGTGGGAACAACACATGCGGATATCATCCGTTCACAAAGACACAGCGGTTGGAACTAAAAATCTCCAAATTGGACTCCAGACCAAAGGACACATTTCCACCGGTCTAATGTCCATTACTCATGTTTCTTGGCCCAAGCAGATCTCTTCTTCTTATTGGTGTACTTTAGCAGTGGTTTCTTTGCAGTAATTTGACCATGAAGGCCTGATTCACACAGTCCCCTCTGAACAGTTGATGTTGAGATGTGTCTGTGACTTGAACTATGTGAAGCATTAATTTGGGCTGGTAACTCTAATGAACTTATCCTCTACAGAAGAGGTAAATCTGGGTCTTCCTTTCCTGTGGCAGTCCTCATGAGAGCCAGTTTCATCGTAACGCTTGATGGTTTTTGTGATTGCACTTGAAGAAACTTTCAAAGTTCTTGACATTTTCCGTATTTACTGACCATGGCTTAAAGTAATGATGGAGTGTCATTTCTCTTTGCTTATTTGAGCTGTGCTTGCCACAATATGGACTTTTGTCTTTTACCAAATAGGGCTATCTTTTGTACACCCCCTACCTTGTCACAACACAATTGACTGGCTCAAACACATTAAAAAGGAAATAAATTCCACAAATTAACTTTTAACAAGCCACAACCGTTAATTTAAATGCATTCCAGGTGACTACCTCATGAAGCTGTTTGAGAGAATGCCAAGAGTGTGCAAAGCTGTCATCAAGGCAAAGGGTGGCTATTTGAAGAATCTCAAATATAAAATATATTTTGATTTGTTTAACACTTTTTGGTTACTACATGATTCCATATGTGTTATTTCATAGTTCTGATGTCTTCACTATTATTCTACAATGTAAAAAAATAGTACAAATTAAGAAAAAGCCTTGAATGAGTAGGTGTTCTAAAACTTTTGGCTGGTAGTGTATATATATTTATGTTTCTCGACAACAGACATTTCTGTACAACCTCAAGAAGAGAGTCTGGATTGGTCTGACTGACTCTGTTCAGGAGGGGACCTGGAAATGGGTGGACGGCAGACCACTGTCCACAGGGTGAGAGATGATAACTAATCTGTGAATAAAGCGCCATTCAACCTTTTTCTATACAGGTTACTGTCATTGATGATAGCAGTCAACAAAGTTAACTTTAAGATGAAGCATTTCTGTATATTATTTAGGATTGTGATGTTCTAACTGTGATATCTGATGGTTTTTAACCCTGTAGGTACTGGTATTAATCATGATATCTGATGGTTTTTAACCCTGCATTTACTGGTATTAACCATGATATCTGATGGTTTTTAACCCTGTAGGTACTGGTATTAACCATGATATCTGACTGTTTTTAACCCTGTAGGTACTGGTATGACAAACAGCCTGATAATTTTGGTCCTACTGGGGAGGACTGTGCTGAGATACACACAGATCAGAGTCCTCTAAAGGCATGGAATGACATGTCATGTGACAGCAAACTCAACTGGATTTGTGAAAAAGTGGTTTAACATCAACATGACAACATACTGTAACATGTACAGTAGCCTACAGTGCAAATAACTTCCTCCTTCTCTCTCTCTCTCTCTCTGTCTCAAACCTACGAACACACTTATTAGTTTGTAGTAGCATATTAATAAAAGTCCTTCTTATTTCCTGTTTGTTGCTTCCTGTGTACTAGTAGTTATGTTTCACACATCATCAGATACAACATGAAGTTAGTGCATTTGACTTTTTGCACACTCTACATGCAGTTCATTTAATCAATTACAATTCAAATACATTCTTCTTACTTTCTACATATATTTACATGCTCCCATTTACGTCTGGTGCAAACATTCTCAACCCTACCAAACCACCATGACATACACTGTATAGGAGTGTAGTAGAGATATCAAAGGGTATCAAAGGATGTTACTTAATCATATTTGACAGTCAGTCTTTGTTATCAAGTTACATATAAGCACAATATCAAATGCTCATATTTGACTGGTGTTCCCCTATATGGGTCCCAAAAGAGGGAAGTGAAATGGTTCAAACAGCTACTTGTAAACAATAGCTGGAACGACCGAGTGAGCAGACGCGAACTGGCTGAGTCAATTCAGTGGCTAGCTTTGCACTTGGCTAGCTAACAGTAGCTGCTAGGGGTGAGTCATAACCTACACTTGTGTTTTGTTTTTTACATATTGATAGCCCGAGTCGCTCAAGGAATTCGGGACATGGGTGACTAGTTAACGTTAGTTTGGCTCTCTCTGTGTGTTCGTGCCGTGAAAGGAGGGGTTCTTCTTTGTCTGAAAGCAATGGCTAGCTAGTTTGCTAACTATTCTAGCAAACTAACTGGCTGAATAAGTTGACGACGGACTCGCTCAAGCTGTCGGGACTAACCCACAACGTTAGACACGGACACGAACGATCTGCTTGTGTGTTGATACACTGGTGGTTGTTGTGGCTGAGTATTGGCGCTAAAACCTGCTGCTGGAGACCGGCATGCTAGCTGGCTGTGGCGTCTTATTACGAGGTGCCCGGACGTTTTTCACGGAATAATACTGCACCTAGTTAGCTATCTGAATAAACTAGGTTAGTCTATTCCTAGAAAACATTGAACCGCTGTCGTTTACAACAATTATAGTTTCTGAGGTGGAAGTTGGGAGAGTTATATTTGGGAGTTGTGGTGAGGGAGGACCCGCTCTCTCCTTTCCCAGATGTTTAGTTCATTTTATTCCGATCTCCTCTGCATTATTGTAGCCATCTGCTGCAGCCTGTCAACTATGCCTCTGCCTATCCCTGTTCTCTCCTCTCCGCACAGGCTACACAAACGCCTCACACCGCGTGGCTTCTGCCTCTCTAACCTGGTGGTCCCTGCACGCACGACCCACGTGGAGTTCCAGGTCTCAGGCAGCCTCTGGAACTGCCGTTCTGCTGCCAACAAGGCAGACTTCATCCCAGCCTAAGCTACCCTCCAGTCCCTCGACTTCTTGGCGCTGACGGAAACATGGATTACCACTGAAAACACTGCTACTCCTGCTGCTCTCTCCTCGTCTGACCATGTGTTCTCGCATACCCCGAGAGCATCTGGTCAGCGGGGTGGTGGCACAGGAATCCTCATCTCTCCCAAGTGGACATTCTCAATTTTTCCCCTGACCCATCTGTCTATCTCCTCATTTGAATTCCATGCTGTCACAGTCACTAGCCCATTTAAGCTTAATATCCTTGTCATCTATCGCCCTCCAGGTTCCCTTGGAGAGTTCATCAATGAGCTTGACGCCTTGATAAGTTCTGGGTTTGGATTAGTTATCTGTGTTCTAATACAGTCTAGGTAGATAGGTTTGGGTTAGTTATCTGTGTTCTAATACAGTCTAGGTAGATGGGTTTGGGTTAGTTATCTTTGTTCTAATACAGTCTAGGTAGATAGGTTGGGGTTAGTTATCTGTGTTCTAATACAGTTTAGGTAGATAGGTTTGGGTTAGTTATCTGTGCACATACAGTAGTGTTCCCTTCAAACCACAAACACTAAAGCCCAAGGCACAAACACACAAGGACACACTAGAATATAATAGAACATCTTCATTGTCCATTTAAATATTTCATAAAATATTATAAATCTGATCAAATGTGGAATGATACCAGTCATCAGTCAATCATCAGGGTGACTTCTGACTACTGTTTATCACTTCCCCACTAACAGGTACATTTTCTTGTGATATTTTCCCCCTCAGAACCCTCAGTAAAGTTTGAGGCCCTCTTGAAGGTGTGACACAGTCATCATCAGGCTGAATTTGGTGCAAACCACAACACAAACAACCTGATAAAGATAAATGTCATTCAGTTTCCCAGATGTAAATATGCAGGTGTCATCATTACTGTATAAGATATTAATTGTATTTTCCATCTCTTAGATATATTGTGTTTTGTATTTGTGTCAAAGCACCAGTTTAGTCAGTAGGTTGTTATGACGGTTCACTGCCACCCTATGGCCTCTGTTGTCTCTGCTAGTCAACATGATGGCTGCTGAAAGCTTCTTGGTAACTGAGTCACTCCTCATCTCTCTTCCAACCCCACTCATGAGGTTGGCCACGTTCCAGGCTGACTACATTGAAGTTGCCTGCCAGATGTCACATCTCTTCGATAGATGTTTAACATATCAGCTAACCAAATCATATGCTATAGCAATCTGATGCCCAACAGCACAGTCGATGACTTGGCCAGCAGCCATGTCTTAATGGCTGCAGCCTGTCTTCAAAATAGTCGGCCTGGAACGAGACCGTTCATCCTCGGTGTGGTTGATAAATTGAGCAGTATTGAGCTCTGACCTCATAGACACAGGAAACTATTAACTCTTCTACTGCTCTCCCTCCCTCCCATCTCCCTCTGACCTCACAGACACAGGAAACTACTAACCCTGCTCCTGCTCTCCCTCCCTCCCATCTCCCTCTGACAGTATCCTCTTCTCTTATCACTCTGGTTACTATTTAACTTTTTGGCCTCAAGTTCATTTCAAAGCCATAACTAAGTTTAATTTCTTTGTACAACTATGTTGAATAATGGTAAAGATTGACCATGTTAGCCACAATCTCACTCAGATGTGACGATTGAAGCTTCAGGTTTCATTTGTCAAGATCTTTGAATCTTTCCTTAAATCTAAATCTCTTTGTAGTCCATTCTAATTGCAACCTGAGAACAAACTCATTTTCTTCAAGTGAGATGAAATTAATCTCTGTATAATTGATGTACAGGTAGTGGATATTGTCACGGTTTCGGCCGAGGCTGCTCCTCCTCCTGGTTCGGGCAGGCTTCGGCGGTCGTCGTCCCCGGAGTACTAGCTGCCACCGATCTATGTTTCATGTTCGTTTGGTTTGGTCTTGATGTTGTACACCTGTGTCTAGTTAGTCCTCGTTAGTGTTCTATTTAGTTCTCGTTGTGTGTGTCTGTGTTTGTGTGTGATTGCGCTTCTGTTTCGTGTTGGAGCTACTATTTCCCTCCAGTGTTTTGGAGTGGTTACTTTGCACATGTTTGTGCGCCGTTTGTTTTGTCGCCTGTGTGCGCCATGTATTCGCCTTCGGGCTTATTGTGCTTTTGTCTTTGTGAATATTGCACTAAAGCCTTTGGACTGAGCCTCTGCGTCCTGCGCCTGATTCATACACCACACCCACCTTCAGCACCCCACGACAGAATCACACACCATAATGGAATCAGCAGGATCGGCAGAGACGCCTGTGTCGCTCGAGGAGCATATCCGTGGGCAAGATGGCCAGATAAGACAACTGGAGACCGCTCTACAGGAGGTAATCTACACCTTGCACCGATGGGAGGCCAGCAGGGTACCCACACCTCCACCTACCCTGCCCACCCCATCGGTCGGTCCACCAGTCCTAGGTTCGGAACCCAGGGGGATTCGGCTCTCGCTCCCGAGGGCGTATGACGGAACAGCTGCCGGGTGTCAGGGGTTCCTCCTGCAGGTGGAGCTCTACCTGGCCACTGTACACCCGGTGCCCTCGGGACACGAGAACGTTTCCGCCCTCATCTCCTGTCTCACGGGCAAGGCGTTGGAGTGGGCTAACGCCGAGTGGAGGAGGATGGACGCCAACACCATCACCTACGCCGAGTTCTCCCGCCGCTTCAAGGCCGTGTTCGACCATCCACCTTAGGGCAAAGCGGCGGGGGAGTGTCTAGTCCATTTGAGACAGGGGAGGAGGAGCGCTCAGGCGTTCGCTCTAGAGTACCGGACTCTAGCGGCGGATGCAGGGTGGAATGAACGGGCTCTCATCGACCATTTTTGATGTAGCCTACGCGAGGACGTTCAATGTGAGTTGGCCTGCAGGGATACCCATCTTACCTTCGACCAGTTGGTCGATATGTCCATCCGTCTGGACACCCTGCTGGCCACCCGTGGACGTCCCGAAGGGAGTCCGTCCATCCCGCCCTCCGGCACCTCCGAGCCGAGCCCTATGGAGCTCGGGGGTGCCGGCGCTAGAGAACGGAGTAGGAGGAGCCCGAGGGGGCCTGTCTCCTGCACCAAGTGCGGTCGTGGAGGGCACACTGCGGCCAGGTGCTGGGGAGGGTTCTCCGGGGGAGAAGACGACAGGCCACGCACTGGGGGGGCCTCCCAGGTGAGTAGACGTCCCACTTACCCAGAGCTTTCTGTTGCGCACTTTTGTATACCTGTTTGTTTTCCACAGGTTGCACCTCATTCCCAGCATAAGGCGCTAGTAGATTCAGGCGCAGCTGGGAATTTTGTTGATCGGAAGTTTTGTTTTGAGTTAGGGATCCCTCTCCTACCTGTTGACAAACCTTTTCCCGTTCATGCCTTAGATAGCCGCCCGTTGGGGTCGGGGTTGAACAGGGAGATCACAGCGCCACTTCGGATGTGTGCGCAGGGGGGTCATGAGGAGACTATACAGCTGTATCTGATTGACTCTCCTGCGTACCCAGTGGTGCTGGGGATTCCCTGGTTAAGCACCCATAACCCTGCTATTTCGTGGCAACAGAGGGCTCTCGATGGGTGGTCTGCTCAGTGCGAGGGGCGATGTCTGGGTGTTTCCGTGGGGGCGACTTCGGTGGAAAGTCCAAACCAAGTGCCCGCACTGCACATTCCGCCTGAATATGGGGATTTAGCTCTCGTGTTTAGCAAAACTAGGGCGACGCAGTTGCCTCCTCATAGACAGGGGGATTGTGCGATTGATCTCCAGGCAGGAGCAGCGCTCCCACGGAGCCATGTGTATCCTTTGTCTCAAGAGGAGAGAAAAGCTACGGAGACTTACATAGCCGAATCTTTGAGACAGGGATACATTCGGCCCTCCACTTCTCCCGCCTCCTCAAGCTTCTTTTTTGTGAAAAAGAAAGATGGAGGGTTGCGCCCGTGCATTGATTACCGTGGTCTCAATCAGATTACTGTGAAATACAGTTATCCACTCCCTCTGATTGCGACCATGACGGAGTCATTGCATGGAGCGCGGTTTTTCACAAAACTGGATCTCAGGAGCGCGTATAACTTGGTGCGCATTAGGGAGGGTGACGAATGGAAGACAGCGTTTAGTACCACGTCAGGTCATTTCGAATATCTCGTCATGCCATATGGGTTGATGAATGCTCCGTCAATCTTCCAATCCTTCGTAGATGACATTTTCCGGGATATGCAGGGACAAGGGGTGGTCGTGTACATTGATGACATTCTGGTGTACTCGTCTACCCGAGCCGAGCATATAACCCTGGTGCGTCGTGTATTGAGGAGGCTGTTGGAGCACGACCTATATGTCAAGGCAGAGAAATGTCTGTTTTTCCAGGAGTCGGTCTCCTTTTTGGGTTATCGGTTGTCCGCGTCAGGGGTGAGAATGGAGGTGGATCGTGTGTCCGCTGTGCGTAATTGGCAAACCCCAACTACTGTAAAAGAGGTGCAGCAGTTTTTGGGCTTTGCGAATTACTACCGGAGGTTTATCCGGGGTTTTGGACAGGTGGCAGCTCCCATCACGTCCCTTCTGAAGGGGGGTCCGGTGCGACTGCAGTGGTCAGCCAATGCGGACAGGGCCTTTAGGAGACTTAAGGACCTGTTTACGTCGGCTCCGGTGCTGGCGCATCCGGATCCCGCATTACCCTTTCAGGTTGAGGTAGACGAGTCTGAGGCTGGTATAGGGGCCGTTCTCTCTCAACGGTCCGGCACGCCACCTAAACTCCGCCCCTGTGCTTTTTACTCAAAGAAGCTCAGCCCGGCGGAGCGTAACTATGACGTTGGGGACAGGGAGCTGTTAGCTGTTGTTCAAGCCCTTAAGGTGTGGAGGCATTGGCTTGAGGGGGCTCAACACCCTTTCCTCATTTTGACTGACCATCGGAACCTGGAGTACATCCGGGCAGCGAGGAGACTGAACCCTCGCCAGGCTCGATGGAGTATGTTTCTCACCAGGTTCGTATTTAAAATCACGTACATCCCTGGGTCCCAGAATGGTAGGGCAGATGCGCTGTCCCGGCGGTATGACACGGAGGAGAGGTCCGTTGAGTCCACTCCCATACTACCGGAGTCTTGCCTTGTGGCACCGGTGGTGTGGGAGGTCGATGCCGAAATCGAGCGAGCGTTGCGTACCGACCCCAGCCCTCCAAAGTGTCCTGAGGGTCGGAAGTACGTTCCGCTCGAGATTCGGGATCGACTCATTTACTGGGCTCACACGTCACCCTCCTCTGGACATCCGGGTATCGGCCGGACAGTGCATTGCCTTAGCACTAAATACTGGTGGCCCACTTTGGCTAGGTATGTGAGGGTTTATGTCTCTTCCTGCTCGGTGTGCGCCCTGTGTAAGGCGCCCCGACATCTGCCCAGGGGTAAGTTACAGCCCCTACCCGTTCCACAACGACCATGGTCCCACCTCTCGGTGGATTTTGTAACAGACCTTCCCCTCTCGCAGGGGAATACCACCATCCTGGTCGTTGTGGACCGGTTCTCTAAGGCCTGTCGTCTTCTCCCTATGTCGGGTCTTCCTACTGCCCTACAGACCGCTGAGGCCCTATTTACCCACGTCTTCCGGCATTACGGGGTCCCCGAGGATATAGTGTCTGATCGAGGCCCCCAGTTTACCTCCCGGGTGTGGAGAGCGTTTATGGAGAGTTTGGGGGTCTCGGTTAGCCTTACCTCGGGGTACCACCCGGAGAGTAACGGGCAGGTAGAACGTGTCAACCAGGATGTGGGTAGGTTTCTGAGGTCGTATTGCCAGGACCGGCCTGAGGAGTGGGTGCGTTACATTCCCTGGGCCGAGATGGCCCAGAACTCTCTCCGCCACTCCTCTACCAACCTAACCCCTTTCCAATGTGTATTAGGTTACCAGCCGGTTCTGGCACCGTGGCAGCAGAGCCAGATCGAGGCCCCTGCGGTGGATGATTGGATGAGGCGCTCGGAAGAGACGTGGAACGCTGCCCACGTCCACCTGCAGCGGGCCGTCCGTCATCACAAGGCGAGCGCCGATCTCCACCGCAGTGAGGGGCCGGTGTACGCACCCGGAGATTGAGTCTGGCTCTCTACCAGAAACCTACCCCTCCGCCTGCCCTGCCGGAAGCTGGGTTGGCGGTTTGTGGGGCCCTTTAAAGTCCTGAGAAGATTGAACGAGGTGTGTTATAAGTTACATCTACCTGTTGAATATAAGAATATTAACCCCTCGTTCCATGTGTCTCTTCTCAGGCCGGTGGTAGCTGGTCCACTCCAGGAAAATGAGATAGGAGAGACTCCTCCGCCCCCATTGGACATCGAGGGGGCTCCGGCGTACACCGTTCGGTCCATCTTGGACTCCAGACGCCGGATGGGGGGTCTCCAGTATCTCGTGGAGTGGGAGGGGTACGGCCCGGAGGAGCGGTGCTGGGTGCCGCGGAGGGACATCCTAGACCCATCTCTCCTGTCGGAGTTCCACCAAGAGCATCCCGCGCGCCCTGCTCCACGTCCTCCTGTTCGTCCCCGAGGCCGGGGTCGGCGCACGGCTGGAGACGCACGTCAGGGGGGTACTGTCACGGTTTCGGCCGAGGCTGCTCCTCCTCCTGGTTCGGGCAGGCTTCGGCGGTCGTCGTCCCCGGAGTACTAGCTGCCACCGATCTATGTTTCATGTTCGTTTGGTTTAATAATAATAATAATATAATATGCCATTTAGCAGACGCTTTTATCCAAAGCGACTTACAGTCATGCGTGCATACATTTTTTTTTGTGTATGGGTGGTCCCGGGGATCGAACCCACTACCTTGGCGTTACAAGCGCCGTGCTCTACCAGCTGAGCTGTGGTCTTGATGTTGTACACCTGTGTCTAGTTAGTCCTCGTTAGTGTTCTATTTAGTTCTCGTTGTGTGTGTCTGTGTTTGTGTGTGATTGCGCTTCTGTTTCGTGTTGGAGCTACTATTTCCCTCCAGTGTTTTGGAGTGGTTACTTTGCACATGTTTGTGCGCCGTTTGTTTTGTCGCCTGTGTGCGCCGTGTATTCGCCTTCGGGCTTATTGTGCTTTTGTCTTTGTGAATATTGCACTAAAGCCTTTGGACTGAGCCTCTGCGTCCTGCGCCTGATTCATACACCACACCCACCTTCAGCACCCCACGACAGATATATAGGACATGGGATGTAATAATGGTCAATGTTTTTATTTATTCAACATAAGCTGGAGAGCACATGCTAAAAATATAATCAAATGACAAATTAATTAATTACATTCAATTTCAATCTATTACCGTACATTATATTATTTCCAAAAATCTTAATCTGAGAAAGTAATGCGTGTTTAACCATTTAACAGGATCGTTACACCTGAGAGCTGAGAAAGATACCTTTGTTTCCTTTGATTACTTCTCCTTGTACATTGGTGGGAGGAATGATCAGTAATATACAGAACATAATTAAACAGCAATATGAAGCCTGTATCGGCTGTTCTGCTGATTGTGATTAAAATAAAAATGAACTGATTTTCTGATTTATTTTGGCACCAATATGCAGTTGAGCTCTTACGAACTCTATTGCTCGCTAGTGTGTAGACGACTTCACAACATAGTTTATTCTCTGGGGACTTCGTCTGGATGTTGGTCACTGTGAATACCTCATAGAGAGAAATTAAGACTTCTCTCTCTCCAGTAAATACAGAGTAATATGATATGTCAGCTCCAAGACATGTGGAGATCTCAAAGCAGGACGTCGCTCCAAATGAATCTCTGCCTATTCCCCTGCCTAGAGTGCTCAAGGTGAAGGTGCCGAAATCGATTTGTTTGATGACAATGTTCTGATCAAATTACACTTTGGTTCTATGATAGGTGGTAATAGTGCTTTTTTGAGGTTGGTTCGGTTTCAGTTAGATTATTATAAAATAATAACTGATTTCGGTTTTGATTATTTTTTAAACATTAAATACACTATGCGTTATAAGGGTTGAATTCTGTAAAAACACAGAATAAAACAATTAATAAAAGTCCCATGATAGCAGTGACTGCCCATTACTGCTTATCACTTATTAAACATCATTTATTCACATTTCTTTAATAAAATATTTCAGTTGTTGTGTATGTTACATTTCTTTTATTTGATGACTTTATTCTTTCATTCCAAATAATCATCTCATCTCTACAGAGCTGCTGCCTATGCTGTCTGACAAAATCACCATTTTAGTTTTGTAAATATATGAACACTATTGCGACTATGAACATAGTTAATAGCTTTATGTAGCAGTAGCCTGTATCTATTGCTTTACAATTCAGGTCACTCTTCCATTTTCCAGTGCTCTTTAGAGTGTAGACGACTTTACACCACAGGTTACTCACTGCTGACTTCATCTGGATGTTGGTGACTTTGAATACCTCATAGGGAGGAATCAAAACTTCCCCCTCGTTTGCACAGGCAGAGTAATATGTCAGGTTAACACCAAAACATGTGTTGATCTCAAAGCAGGACGTGTCTCCAAAATCGTATAAGGTCTTATGTATAGAACATGAGACAAAATAACCAAAGCGCATTTCTTTGTTGACAACATCCTGATCAAAAGTTCCATTGGTTCTAAGGTAGGTGGTCCAACATGATGTTTGACTTTGTTTGAGAATCTGAATGGCGTCAGTTAGATAGAAGTGCAGGGAATGGTACTGGAATGATGTTCCATACCCATATCTGCCTTCTCTAACTGCTTTGTTGAAGTTCAGGTAGATGGATTTGGATGGAGGTTGGGGTTTGTTATTTGTGTACAAATACATAGCGATGGAATGCACTTTTTGCAGAGCATCTTTTGGAGTGGAGGCATGTTTCTCTGCAATGTCCCAGGCTCTTCTGAAGTTAGTGGTGGTGTTCTTCTCATGTGGGAGGAAGTAGCTCTCCACTCTCTTAAAGGCTTCGTCTCTGCAGACATCGTATTTGTCGTCAACAGAATCAGGTGCCATATCCAGTGGGAAAATCTCCTTCTGTAACAGTAACATTCTTTAGGGACATTCTCCTTACAGACCTATCAGGTCCTTGCTTGGGTGATAAAATGTCTACCGATCCCTTATTGGCCGCAGTTTGTGAGGCCAAATGTGAGGAAAACAATAGTAGACTTGTGTGTTTGTTGGTTTATGTCAATGTGCAAAATGAAAGTGCAAAATAATAGCACCGCCCAAGTCCCAAAGCAGGACGACAAAAATATGATAGACATTTGTTTTTTCTGCATAGCTCAGGGCGTTGTCAAAACAACATGAAGCCTATTCACAGGAATTGCCCATAACATTTAAGGACACTCTTTTCTTGTCAGAAAAAACAGTCGTGGGACACTATTTTTTTAAAATTATGTCTCTGTGAAAGGAGAACTTGTTCAACTTATCTCTGTAAAAGGAGTCCTTGTTCAACTTAAAAATATAAATGAACCCTGCTGGTGTTAAATGTAAAGTTGTATGAACTTATACTTTATAATGTAACAAATATGTTATTGCCTTGTTTTGTTAATTCAACTTGATTTACTGATTTGCCATAATTTATTATAAGCAGGGTAAATCAACTAAACTAGGTAAATGAAATATTAGGTTTGAGGTTGTATTTTTCTTAGGGTACCTGTGTCACCAGTCCAAAGTGAAGACAGAGAATCAAAACCAAGACAGAGATGTAGTTTTTCTTCTTCTCAGTGCTCTTCACATCTAAAGATGAGAACACAACCAGTCAAAGGATGAGAAACATTTCCATTGTGCCTTTACATACAAATAAGTTGCAGCTACATACAAAACGGTTGTCATTGCTAAAAAATATCTCACCATCAATTAAGGAATATCCACCACCCATGTTGCAGAAGTTGTTGACCTCAAATCTACAGCATGTTCAAAGTATATAATCAAATAAAGTTAACTCTTATTTCAACAACCCAAGTGATACAACAACAACAACCTGTTCCTAAGACTGGAATAAAATATCACATCCTGTCAAATGGAGAAGCACTCACCTGCACTCTGTACTAGTAACTATTGATGCAAGGAGCTCTTCAATCAAACTCTTCTTACAGTGTATCAGTTCTCTGTCATCCCAATCATGCCTTTCTTTTTATAGCTGTGATAATGACGATCCATCCCATACAGTGACGTTGAGGTCTTGACTGAAAGAGAACCTTAAATTTACTTTCTCTTTCAATTTGGATAAATCTTTACCTTCACGTTCTTCATTACAATGTAACATCTTTATAGTGATAGTGAGGTATATCAAATCAAATCAAATCCAAAAATTGTATTTGCCACATGCGCCGAATACAACAGGTGTAGACATTACAGTGAAATGCTTACTTACAAGCCCTTAACCACCAATGCAGTTTTTTAAGAAAATAGTGTGTAAAGTGTTAAGTAAAACATAGATAAGTAACTAAAGCTGTACCTGTAGTTAGTACTACATCCACCCAGGTCTCTGTCACCAACACTACATCTGTACCTGTAGTTAGTACTACATCCACCCAGGTCTCTGTCACCAACACTACAGCTGTACCTGTAGTTAGTACTACATCCACCCAGGTCTCTGTCACCAACACTACATCTGTACCTGTAGTTAGTACTACATCCACCCAGGTCTCTGTCACCAACACTACATCTGTACCTGTAGTTAGTACTACATCCACCCAGGTCTCTGTCACCAACACTACATCTGTACCTGTAGTTAGTACTACATCCACCCAGGTCTCTGTCACCAACACTACAGCTGTACCTGTAGTTAGTACTACATCCACCCAGGTCTCTGTCACCAACACTACAGCTGTACCTGTAGTTAGTAATACATCCACCCAGGTCTCTGTCACCAACACTACAGCTGTACCTGTAGTTAGTACTACATCCACCCAGGTCTCTGTCACCAACACTACAGCTGTACCTGTAGTTAGTACTACATCCACCCATGTCTCTGTCACCAACACTACAGCTGTACCTGTAGTTAGTAATACATCCACCCAGGTCTCTGTCACCAACACTACAGCTGTAACTGTAGTTAGTACTACATCCACCCAGGTCTCTGTCACCAATACTACAGCTGTACCTGTAGTTAGTACTACATCCACCCAGGTCTCTGTCACCAACACTACAGCTGTACCTGTAGTTAGTACTACATCCACCCAGGTCTCTGTCACCAACACTACATCTGTACCTGTAGTTAGTACTACATCCACCCAGGTCTCTGTCACCAACACTACATCTGTACCTGTAGTTAGTACTACATCCACCCAGGTCTCTGTCACCAACACTACAGCTGTACCTGTAGTTAGTACTACATCCACCCAGGTCTCTGTCACCAACACTACAGCTGTACTTGTAGTTAGTACTACATCCACCCAGGTCTCTGTCACCAACACTACAGCTGTACCTGTAGTTAGTACTACATCCACCCAGGTCTCTGTCACCAACACTACAGCTGTATCTGTAGCTAGTATTACGTCCACCTTTGATTCTGTCCCTGAATCTAAGGTTTCTGTGTGATGCTTTCTCTCCTATGGAATAGAATAGAGCTATAGAGTTGTATAATAGTTCATGTAGGTAGATGTCATGTGGAACAGTGGAATCAGTGCAAAGACAGTTGTGTTATTAGACGTAACCGGTATGTAAATGTAATATTGTACTAAAAGACAGGGTGGAAATATAAAACATGTGAAGGGTTTGATTCTTCTTTCTAGTCTCTTAAATCTGTCAAACTGAAACTATGGAGATATTGTCACAACTTCTGAGTAACTCTTCTGTCACGATCGTCAGGGAGAGACCAATGCGCAGCGTGATGAATGAACATGTTTACTTTATTAAATAAAGCACGACCAAAACAACAAACGACTCGTAACGTCCACGGTGACAATGACCGAACACGGAACAAAAACCCACAAACACAAAGTGAAAAACAGACAGTTAAATATGGCTCCCAATCAGAGACAACCAGCCAACAGCTGACACTCGTTGCCTCTGATTGGGAGTCACTAAGGCAAACATAGAAAACAACAAACCAGAACCCCCAACATAGAAATAAACCACATAGAATGAACACACCCTGGCTCAACATATAGAGTCCCAGAGCCAGGGTGTGACAGTACCACCCCCTAAAGGCGCGGACTGCGACCGCGCCTCAACCAGAGAAAAATAGGGGAGGGCTGGGTGGGCACTCCTCCTCGGCGGCGGTTCTGGCTCCGGGCTTGCCCACCACCCTCCAATAAACGCCCCATAGCGCCCCTGGTCCGGTCTGACCCCGCTGGCTGGAGCTGACCTGGACGTAGCAGGAGCGGCTAGCTTCAGCTCCGTTGGGGAGCAATAAAGCGGTACCTGATTTGGCACCGATGACCCAGGCACGGGTTGTGCCGGACTGACGACGCGCACCCCAGGCTTGATGCGTGAGGCAGGAAAGGACCGGACCTGGCTGTCGATGCGCACCCCTGGCTTGGTGCGTGGAGCAGCAACGGGCCGGACCGGGCTGACGATACGCACCCCTGGCTTGGTGCGTGGAGCCGGAACGAGCCTCACCGGACTGATGACTCGCACCCCTGGCTTGGTGCTTGGAGCAGCAACGGGCCGAACCGGGCTGACGATGCGCACCCCTGGCTTGGTGCGTGGAGCAGCGACGGGCCGGACCGGGCAGACGATACGCACCCCTGGCTTGGTGCATGGAGCCGGAACGGGCCTCACCGGACTGACGACTCGCACCCCTGGCTTGGTGCGTGGAGCAGCAACGGGCCGGACCGGGCTGACGATGCGCACCCCTGGCTTGGTGCGTGGAGCCGGAACGGGCCTCACCGGACTGACGAAGCACACCACTGGCTTGGTGCGGGGGGCAGGAACGGGCCGAGCCGGGCTGACGAAGCGCACCACTGACTTGGTGCGGGGAGCAGGAACGGGCCGAGCCGGGCTGACGAAGCGCACCACTGACTTGGTGCGGGGAGCAGGAACAGACCGGACCGTACTGGGGACACACACCACTGGCCCTACACCGGGATCTGGAACGGGCCGGACCGGACTGGTAACACACCCCAGTACCTCTCGCCGTGCCTCTCTACCTTCCATCCCCTCTTCGACCAGTGGCCCCCGTAACCTGGCGGCCTCCTCTGCCAACCAGCTGGACCGCTCTATTGCGGCCTCCTGCTGCCCCGACGTCGTGAGCCCCCCCCTAAAAATTTTCTGGGGGTCTCTCCTCCCCGTGGGCCAGGCCTCTATCGTTCTCGCCCAACTCTCGCT